>NC_079164.1:33728772-33848772 GCF_947568905.1 Ostrea edulis
TCAGTCACTTCCAGTCGTAACAGGAAGTGATGAAATATAATTACTGTAGAGATGATTTCTTAGTTATGAATCATTTAATCAACAGGAAATTTTCAAAGATGATGAATAGTTTTGTAGTTGCTATTTCTCCTGATTTTCTCCCTTGAAGATCCACGTTAGAATAGGTCCTCAGTACCCCCGAGGTGGTACTTCGGATGAAACCGCAAAATCCGAGGCCCCATTTCACAGCAGGTGTGGCACGATAAAGATTCCTCCCTGCTTAAAGGTCGTAAGCACCAAGCATAGGCCTAAATTTTGCAGCACTTCACCGGCAATGATGACGTCTCCATAGGAGTGAAAAATTATCGAGAGGGACGTTAAACAATATACAATCAATTAATATCCTGGCAAATGTACAAATATTCACTTCCGGTCGGCAGGTCCGCGCAATTTCTCTGGTTTTTTTTTGTCCATCCTTTTTTCTATTGGACGCTCTCAGATAGAGATATGGCATTTTCAGGGATTATGTAGTTGATAAAGGGTAAACACATTAAAATTACTTCAGGTTGTCACCGGAAGTGACAGAAAATAAATAATGTTTGAAAACTTTTCACATTACACTATGCGAAAAGAAAACCTATCTCTTGATGTTGCTTTCAACTCTACACTTAATTAATTATATCGACGACGTTTCATCTATGAATAATTTTAATTCATGTGTTGATTCCATACATCCCAGTGAACTCGAAATAAAAGACACTATATAGTCTTCCATTTCTGCCTACTATTTGGGTATTCCATTGAACATAGATGTTAACGGCAAACTGACAACTCTACTTTATGACAAACGGGATTTTTTCAGCTTCTTCATCATCAACTTCCCATATCTATGAAGAAATATTCCATTATCATCTGTATTTTGGTGTTTTTGTCTCTCAACTGATTCGATACGCGAGAGCATGTTCTGCACATGATCAATTTTTAAACCGAGCAAGGCTACAGACAAATAATTTGATATTTCAGGGGTTTCAACAGCTTCGTTTAAAGTCAGCATTTTGTAAATTCTATGAGCGTTATAATGATCTTATTTGCCAATACAACCTGTCTTTAGGCCGAATACTGTTTGACGTGTTTCATGCTAATATTAGAAAAAGTGAATGATATCAACATCATAGGTATGTATGATGTACGATAACTGATTGCGATGAAGTACACACGCATGTATTGTTTTGGACCCCCAGTTTTGAACTCACTCTTATTTCCTCATATTTCTATTGAAATCTTTCGAAATATATCTTGAATTTTTATATCAAGACTTGTAACATATCAGTATGGTCAAATTACTCACAAGCATCTATTAAAGAACTGTTTCTTAATCAAATGTGATATTAAAGCGCTTCTTTTCGTGGCAATGTTAAAATAACGACTATTGCGCATGTTCATGTGCTTAAAGACACATCTCATGACCGTACGGTTGGTGAAAATGTAGGCGGAGCCTAATCTAAACAGATGTTATTTACCTGGAGTGGCCAGGGTCTACCAAGGTGTTAATTGCTATATCCCATGGCACTCAAAGAAATACACAGAGACAGAGGTGATCCAGACAGAACATGGTAGAAATCTACCTTTCCATGCATTTTTATACTTTTTAAATACACAGGACCTGTCTCAGGGACCTCTGCAAAGTTTCTGTTGTCATAGTGTTTGAATAATGGTTGTATTTCGAAGGGTAGCTGACACACATTCTACACACACACACTCCCCCCCCCCCCTCTCTCTCTCTCAGTCATTGACTCAATGAATAATTTCTGTTATAAATATAGAGGTGTCATAAATTGATGACATAAATTATTTCAGTAAGTTACAAGTTTTAGAACTATTGTGCAAATCATTGTTTGATTTCTGATTGTGTAATTTATATTACATGTATATAAAGGGGGGGGGGTTACAATTATATTGAAATTGCATTTTTCAGGGGTCTTTTTAAAAACAATTGAATTACAAGGAAATAGCAGTTGTAGACAGGTCAATGCTATCAAAACTCAGGTATACTGGGCTTCCTCAAGATCTAAAGAATGCCTGTAGGTACTGACTGTTATTGTTATCAAAACACCTCTCTGGGGTAACTCAGATGTCACTCCACCTGAGATCTATTGTTAAATGTTTGATTGACAGGCAGCTTATAATTTGGGGGTGTTAACTTAAAATTAGGTTTTTAATTTCGATTAGAAAATAGTTAAAACTGTTTTAATATTTTTCGGTTTTGAACAGTTTGCTTTGAAAATTTTACTGTATATATTTACTGTGACGTTCGACAGATTGGCATAGTGAAAGTTACTGATCAGTTAATGCATGCACATTGAATTAATTTTGATTGGATAATGCTTTAACTTGTATAGATCTCAAATAAATGTAGAGTTGACATTTTTACTATACATTATATGTTTACTTTAAAATGGCACAATTTTTAAATGGGGGTGGGGATAGACATTTGTTTGGGGAACATCCGTAATGGTCCTCATTACAATTAGCAAGAAGTTTTATTATTTGTCTTCGGAACTTTTTGTTCGGGAGTGTTCTCAGAAACTACGCAAGGGATTAAGATGGAACCTTTTTAGGATGATAGTATATCATTTGTAAATGTTCAGAACGAATGTCATTTGGCTGAACATGCATGCACGTGCGTTGGATATTTGGTACATTGACTTTGGAATGAGTCTAACTAGTTTGTTACATTGACTCGATACTCGTTTTGATTACTTTTCGAGATGTATAATGATGTGCTTATTATATTGTTCAGGAGAGCTAAAATGTTCAATAACAATCACAATTAGCAATCTGCTTATCAAAGGATTTAAAAATCATTAATTTTGGTCTATTATTTGCTAATCTTGAATATTCCTTCTGAGTACTCTCAGTACTTTGATGAATTTCCTTATTGGCTGCTAGCTTCCACGGGCTTTTTGGCTGCTGGTTAGTGACTGCTTAAAGTTCAGCTTAGTCACATTATAAATTCTAAAATTATCATGTAAAATTACATAAAATGTTCACACACTTATGTGAGTAAACTCGTGGTATAATGTGTGTTGTGTGCGCTACTGTTCACGCAGTATCATTGTTTGGATATATTGATGTGAAGGTCTACATCATTGATAATGCTTTTATTTCATTTTTCATGTTGTACAGTATTCATCCCAGAACACAGTATGATTTTATGCTGATAAATTAAACTATACTACACCAAACTAAATTCATTGATGAAATATGAACCGGTAAATTCTGATTTTTGAGGCGGTGATAAATTGCCGTCTTCCCCTTCCTATTCAAAGTCCCGCGGAGTATTTTTTCCCCCACAAAATGTTCGCTAGGGTAATGCACGCTTCAGAATGTGTATCATCGGAAAACGTAAGTTGCCAAAGAAATCTTCCAAAATATTTGTATAACTGAGGGTTTTTTGACCCGCTTAGTATGAAAGGGAGAATCGTCTTAAAACATAACTAAAATACAATTACAGTCATAATGAATTCTAAGAATATACTACTTTCCAGATCATGTTTCGGAATTGAAATAAGGCACATTGATCTAAGAATATGCATACTATTATACAATGTCAATATGATATCTTTTATGTGGATTTTCAAAATTTACGAAACTGTTTTAAACCTTGGTTTCATTTCTAAAATGTACGTTCTTTTGGAGATTTTGAGGAAACCAAAAATTTGATATGTCTGAAATCTGAGTTGAAAGTAATTTATTGAGAAAGGAAGTTTATTTATCAAATGACTGATGTCTCTACACGCTTCACTGCCGGTTCCTGGCGAGTAGGTTAATCTTCTTTGCAGCTTGAATTCTTCACATCAGGAAGTTTCCTGTAACAGTTGTCTGCGTTTATACGATTCTACTTCTCAGTGTTCGTTTGCAATGTAATGTCAGGGTGGGTCTCATCTAACGCACACAGATGAAGACTCAAAAGCCACAGCTTTTTGCAAATGTTTTTGTCTCGCACACAATCTATTGTCGGAACGACTTTACAATTTTCGAAGAACTTTCCGGATTCTTCCTTTAAACCATCTGCAACTGCACAATATACAATCGTTTGACAGCCGTCTTCTGGTGATTTGAACATAAACCCCGCAAATTTTCGGAGAAATTTCCCAACCAATCCCGGCATCAGTCTCATAATATCTGTCGCAACGCATCCTGAAATAATACAGGATTAATAACATGATAGTAAACAATATCTATATACAGACTGCTATGTATACATTTTTGTAAAGCATCTGAAGATGAAATGAAAGCGCTAAAGCTTTACCGAGGATTTCTGTGTTTTCTTTTCATATTTTTAATATATATATATATATATATATATATATATATATATATATATATATATATATATAATAAAATGATATGTTTGGAGATTATGTACTGTAGAGTCCGGATGTTTGGATTTTGGTTGTTGTTTTTTATTTTTTATATCGCATACAGTCCTTAATTTCGCGATGTTTGGACATTCCTACAAGAAGGATTTTCATTTTTTTTGGTGGCATTATCTTGTACTTTAGCTAAATAGAGAGTGTGGTGTATGCATACGAAAATGTTGATTATCTAAAGCTATAACTTCTTAAATGTAATGCATATTGCTTTGAAATGAAGGTTGGATATTTTTCCTTTCGTAAACATATAGCATGATTTCATGTAGAAAAAAAAAAAACACAACTCGATTACTACATCTGTAGAATTCCAAAATATATCAACGGCAGGAATAATCATCGGGTTCCATTAAGTTATGATAATGCTCTGTAATATAGAGTTTATAAAAAATATGTAAAACCCTCAAATGTCTCATATACATAAATAGCGCGATATTGGTTGTAGATATCATAAGACCCAGTCACACAAGAACTTAAAACTTGAGGTGAAAAAAACCATGTTTCGAATTTCAAAATCTTTAAATGATTTTTTTTATAATTGGGGGAGGGGGAGGAGGGATTAAGTCCTTAGGGTATGCATGTAGCTCTTTGGGCCACTTTCCTAGGATGTGCTTCTTTCTCGTACGGTACACCATTATCCTGAAACAGGCGATGTCCTCGATACCGATTTCTATCGCGTACATATTGACATCGCCGATCTCGCAATCATATCCGGATCTACAGTGCATGGAGTGTTGAAAAATATTTTGTATCTAAAAATGACACTAAATTGTATACCAGGGTGTACGGAGAAGGCCATAATGGCATCCGGAAACCACATGCGATGTGCCTCGACTGTGAAATGCATTATAGCCATTTTACTTCTGGTATATGCCTCAAACATTTCATAGTTCACCAGGGAAAGATCATCGAAATCCAATTTTCCTTTAACGTAGGAATTGGACGAGAGGTTGATGATGCGGGCAGGGGCACTTTTCATCAATAAATCGTGTAGAAGATATGTCAGGTAAAAATGACCCAAGTAGTTAATTCCAAAGGTCTTCTCATATCCATCTACCGTGGCCGCTTTCGGTCCAAGGTATGCTTCAATGAAATATAAATGATAATAAATACAAGATCTAAAAAAACAAAACAAATTATGATGTCATTCAAATATGATGTATATTAACCATGTCATCAAAAACACCGGAATGTATCGACTAAATGAAAATGCATAAAACTATGATCTGTTTGTGTACCTGCATTATTGATTAAAATATTCAATCTATTCTCATTTTCTTGGAATTTTTTCACAAAATCTTTTATACAGTGAAGACTAGACAAGTCCAGGTACATTGCACGAACATCGCTGTTTCCTGTCCTCTTGGTGATTTTTCTGGCAACAGCATCACCCAATTTTTCATTGCGACATGCCAAGATAACCCGCGCTCCACGCGAGGCCAACTCGTATCCTGTAGCTTTCCCAATTCCAGAACTGCCACCTGTTCAAAATAATATTTGATTTCTTTTTCAAAATGTAATCAGCCTTCAGAAGCATGGATTTCATGTGATGCATCGCATACTGGGGTAAATTATTTTGTTGCATAAACAATTTACATGCTGGGCTTGATAAAAGAATTACATTAAAGGATATCAAACAATGTAGATAGTATTCTTCTGAAAGCATGGGAAAGGCAGTCCATGTGGAGATACAGAGGATATACTAATTATTTTAACAGGCATTTGTAGATGGAATTTTGTGCATGTAACTTGGACTCGGCTATTTCGAGTGTCTTACAAACAATTGCTAAGTTTGCAATGTTTCTCCAAAATATTGTTCTGTAGTGTATAGTGACATAGTTCACCACTGTCTGTCAGATCCTTATATCGACTTGTCAGATCTTTTTGTCGACTTGTCACATATTTACATTGTTAAAAAGTGTCCTTGTTAAGCAATTTGTGCCATCCAGTTCACAACATTTTGTTGGCAAGTACATGTAGGGATCTGACAAGTCGACATGAAGTGGACATAATAATCTGATAAGTCAACATAACTTCCTATCAAGTCGTTATAACCATCTGCCATTTCAACATAAAATCTGACAAGTCTACATCATTATTTGACAAGTCGACTTTATACAATTATCGACTTCTGATGAGGTCTACTCATTGTTCGTGGAAGAGCGTTAACTTGTCTGTGCATCGCCATATTTGTTTACATGTGTATCGATCTTGGAATGCAGACGATTTATATTGCTTGACAACTATTCTTCAGTCAGTTATAAATTTGTTTTGCAACATATATTGATTTTAATGATTATATAAGTTATCAACTTTATTGCTGTATTAGCAAAGCACGAAGTGCAAGTGAGATACGTATCGATTTTCTCATAATCAGTTATTACATATGAAAGTATATCGCACAATAATGACCGCGGCATTCCTTTGATCTTTGCAATAACCGTGGTAGAATATTAGCTTTGCTATTTATAGTGGAAAACTTTATACAGTTGTACAATTGATAGTCATATCAGTGTCTACCAGCTGAAGATATGCCTTTAGCAAACAGGTATACTGACTATGTTGACAGTGTAACCCTATATATATATAATGTAGGCCTATGCTTAGCGCTTACGTTGGTTGTATACTATCGTTGAACGTATTAAAACACACGGACTGCTCTGGACGCCCTTACAGACGTACAGCTAATAAACATAAATACACGGAATGTTCTTAGCGCTATTAGTATCATGTAAGTACTGCAACTGAACGTGAACACAAGGAATAAATATTTGTCGTGTTGTATCACTGAATTTGTGAGATTCTCCATGTTCCGCATTACGGACGGTCATGAGGGAGGGGCTCGAAGGGAAAACAAAGATGTGAATTTAAGTTTAACGTTTTTCGATGAACATGGCGATATGTATTGCAATTGTTCTGCTGGCATACTGTCCATGTTACACTTACATGCATCATTGAATAAAGCCACCAGAGTAATTGCAAGCGCAGTTAACGATAAACGTTTTCTATTTCATACCTGTAGGAAAGATACGATTTCATAGATACGATCAATATGCATGTATAATATCAAAAAGTCAATATATATTTGTATGACAATGTATCTTTCTTGAATCACTGAGAAAATTTTCTTGTCAGTTCTTTTAAAAATGATAAAATGCATCCTTTGAAGGTCGCAAACATTGCAAATGTTTTCTTCAATGTTTGCGACCTTCATCGCCCGTTAAACAAACCAAAGAAAAACATTTTATCATGTATGTTTTTCTGTATTTTCATAAGTACGTAAAATAATAGATGTCATTGACGTGGAAGTAATTAAAACGTAACAGCTGAAAATCACCTGGCCTTGATTTGGTTATGATTTTCAAATTTGAACAATGGTAAAGGAAAATAGTCCAAGAAGGGCACACTCTAAACTCGTAAGATATTTATTTTTCTTTATAGAACATAGTCACTGCACACTGCTTTAACAAGTATGTTTATGTGTTAGTACGTGGAATTTTCATATTTATACGCGGAGACGTAACTAAAAACCGGATCTAATTGATTTGAATGCATTGTTGCAAATAACAAGCAATAAATTTCAATAAAAATTAAGTAGAAACACACAGTGAATGTCAAGATTAATTAAATTTCTTCTTAGCCAACCAAATTCGCCTTTCATTTCTAACGCTTATCTAAATCGTTTTCCAAAACGTGAAATTCAAGTGAAATCTTAATTTATTTTTTAAACGAGAGGTATTATGTGCCATATGTTTATCACAAAATAACCGCTCTAAACTGTGCATAAAATGTGAGAAAAACAATCCTTCATGTGGTACTAGTGTGGGGTTGCGAAATTCCACCGTGGGGACAAGATTCACGTGACTTTGTCGAGTCCTAGAGGAGGAGGGCGTCCCTAGTACCACAGAAGTAGGATTTTTCTCACATTTTATCCATAGTTTAGTGCATTAATTCAGGAGCTTTGAGAAAATTCAAAATTATCAATACCCTCATTGAAACTTAGGCTTAAAATAAAAATTGATTTGTTTGATGTACTCCGACCGACCCGTAAAATTTCCCCGACCCGATCATTTTTTCCGCACTTGGAAATTTTAATTTTTTTTTTTTTGCTCCCAGGAAAGTAGACATTCTTGGAATTAGTTTTAAACTTGACGGCATTTTTAAAAAAAATTTGGACAAGTTGTTTTTGTTATCAAAATGTCCTTTGGGCGTCTTTCGGTTCTACTTTCACTTTGATAATGACCATTTGTTAATCCGCAACTTTTCAAACACTTTTCTATATGAACGATCAAATATACCGCATCACTGCTCCAAATCACCACATTATCTACCAACAAGATAGAGGAGGAAGCTATGAACTCCCCCGCCGAGGCCTGATCGTATTTGTGTATAACAGTTTGAAAGCCTTGTTACTTATATAAAAAAAATCACGTGGGATAGCGCACCAAAATTATGGCGAACCGCGAGTCTGCGTTCAAGTTGATGGTCTATATTTCTGAAAAAGCACGCATATTATTTTGTTATGGGATTATTTAAAAGTTATGACGATTCAATAGGTGAAAGGCACGTTTACTTTCCTCTTAAACTGAAACACGAATGGAACACGATCGTCACAACAAAGTGAACGATGCGGGGTAGTCTGCATTAAAATTATTTTGGGCAATATTAAAACTTATTGTAAATTGCCGTCATCATGCAATTCACTTGGATATTCATGGATCACATTGAAGTGATTAAGTGATTACTATTATGAATGTCAAACAGTACAATACGGACAAATAGAAAAATCGATCGGTGGTAATAAAAAGGGGTGTTAATTTATTTATCAACAACTGTAGAGGTCCTCATCCGTGACAAATACAAAACGTCTTGAGAAAATTTTAGGATTTACGTGTATATACAATGTATACAAAATGAATGTTCTAAACTATATTCTGTCTGGCAGCGGTATGTGTTGAATGAAAACATCAGTAAATTTGTAAATCTGATTTTCATGACATTAAAAAAATAATAATACCGACCTACCTACCCGACTTGAAAAATGTGGGTCGGAGTACATCAAACAATTTTTTTTAATGATGGCCTTAAGGTATTTTTTTTTTCAAACTTAGTTGTTTTACGGATCAGTCGACCACATTTTTTGCAGTTTGGAAAACAATTAAAAATTCAGTTTACCCCCCTACCCTCTTTTTAAAATTGCCATCGTTACTGCCGATCAAATATTTGATAAAATCTTATTTAAAAAATCGGAAATGCTCGTTCGTAGATTAATTTTTTTTTTACATTAATATCCGAATGAAGTGCATGTTGATGGCGATTTACTCTTAGATAAGTTTTGATACTGCACAATTTATTTTTAATGCTGACTTCTCCCCGTCTATTGTTGTGAAGATCGTGTTCTGACCGTGTGTCTCAGTTTAATCAAAATAATACGCGGGCTTTTTCAGAATTATTTGTAAGTTGAGATGTGGACCATCAAAGTGAACGAAGATTCATGACCCGCCATATTTGTCTTCATACACTATATCCCACAACTTCGTGATATATAGGTAAATCACGTGATATATAGTATAGTGTTTAACATCCCGCTAGAAAATTTTCACTCATATGTATTGGCGGTGACGGGCTGGGAAATTTAAGCCTTTGAACAGGGAGGATCTTCATCATAAAACACCTGCTGTGACAGGGGGGCCTCAATTTTGCGGTCTCATCTAAAGGAACGCCCCATTTAGTCGCCTCTTACAACAAGCAAAGGGTACTGAGGACCTATTCTAACCCAGATCCCCATGGGAGTTTTAATTTTAGGAATATATGGCTTCAGCCTCGTAGCCTGCATATATTGTTTGTAGGTAATGCTGTGATGCAGCAAACTCATCGATGATTAGGATTTGGGAACAATCTGATTAAAATCAGATCCTTTGATCGCTAATATAGAAAATGTTTGAAAAATTACAGGGTTTATAAATGGTCAGTATCAAAACGGCAAGTAAAGCTTTAAACTATATTTTAGTTTTTTTTAACCCGCCCAATGGACATGTTGAATAAAAAAGAAAAACCGTAAAACAAGTAAAAAAGATATGGCATATGTTCAAAAACTAATTAGACAGTCAGAAAAAGCATACTCGAAAATGAATTAAATTTGTGTAACCTAAAAATCCACCATAATGATCTCCCCCAGAGAGCTCTATTTCAAATCAAAATTTGAAGAAAACAATACAATACTTTGTAGCAGCGTAAGACAGAAAAATCTCGCATAGCTGTTTGATTTACGGTATACGACTCGACAATCCCAAACTCGCTATGATTGATTACATTAACATATAATAGTATATATAGAAATGACCTTTTTACATATATTAAAATGATTTAACGATTTAAAAAAATTAATCATGTTTGAAATAAAAAGAAAAATGCGAGTACACTGTCGTGGCTCCGCATGCAGATTTTTGAAAAAAAAAAACAAACCAAAAAAACCAAACAATTGATATATACCTGTTATAATTACAGTTTTTCCATCAAGGCGATTCTTGCTTTGGCATTTGACTGTCCATCGAAGGTACATTCTCCACAGAAATAGTCCTAGCAATACAGACGAAAGAATGGTAGTGGAAATGATGGCTAATGAGAAATTGAGGGCCCCTTTAGATGCCGGAGCCCTGCTCGCTGTGGTGTCCATGTTTCCTATTTCTGACGTTGCCCCTTCGTAGCAAGCATTCAAAGTCTGAAACAATATTCGGCTGCGAGTGAAGTGTTTTGTTTGCGTAACTGAATTTATATATCGTTTGTAGATTAGAGTATGCTCTGCTTTATTTTTCATGGGCTAAGATAGCAGTGTGATTGGTGGATATTTTTGTTAGCATAAACTGTGGTAGCACGTGGATCTGTGGCATTTTACGTATATAATTTAATCAAACCGATAAAACCATATGCACGCACACAGACATACCCATGTTAACGTCCCCAGTGTATGTCATCCTTATACCTATATATAACGACATGTTATTACTGTAACAGAACTTGTGGAAGTTGTATAACCTCAAGATAACAATAGCCGCTAAAAACAGGTAACGAGTTTTGATTTTTTTCTAACGTCTTTTCATATTTTATTCTATATGATATCGCCTGCAGTTGTTGATACGATAACATGGAATGTAGCAGTTGCAATGCCTTATCATTATTAATGGTAGTACATGTATTATAAAGATCGACTGAAATGTTAATAATAAATCACCACTTAATAACATAGTAAAGATAATATTGTCATTAAACAACCAACTGCAATACTGAAGAACAGAGGGTACCCATCCACCCAAAATAATGTTATAAAATTTTGTAAAATTATTTGTGAATGTTTTGATATTGCTACGAAGCCATATTTACCACAAATTAAAAAAAAAAAAATGAAACCATGCATCTTTATTTTTCGCATTATCCACAAATCTTTACTTGAAAATTCAATGGAAAACAAGACACAAAAATTGAAATCTTTCAAAAAATACATATTTTTTATTGGTGCATTTCATGTATCAATGACTGATTTACAATCTTGTTTGATCAAATAATAGAAAATTCCACATAAACACAGTAAAATCCTACTAAATTTGATCAGTAGAAATTCTTGAGTATCGTATGACCTTAGAAATGCTATTGTGTGGAATTCAATTTAAAAAAAAAAGTCCAATGACTATAGTTGGGGCATATTGTTTTTTCCTGTGTGTCTGACCAAAACTTTAACCTTGCTCATAACTTTTGAATGATGAGTAATAGAGCTCTCATATCTCACATGTTCATTTCTTATGACAGGAACTTTTTTTGGTACTAAAGTTTTTAACCTTGTGACCTTGGAGTTTGCCCTACATGTACTTGACCAAATGTAGACTACATCTTCTGTACTTTTTAAAGTAGGGCTTTCATAAATTTGTATATATATTTATTGCAAGACCTTACACTTCATACCATGATCTTTGACCTTGAGAAGTTGACCTCGGATTCTAAAACGCTAACCTTTCTCATAACTTTTAAATGATGAGTTAATTTCATATTTCATATGCGCATTCCTGGTGACAAGAACTTTTCTATCCACTTTTAAGAAAACCTAACCTATTCAATATCTCCTGAATTATTAAAGGATTTCGCATATTGATTAATTTCGGCAAGACCTTACAATTGGTAACATGATGTTTGATATTGTGACTTTGACCTCGAAGTTTGATCCGAATTTCAAAAGAACTTTAACCTTTTTACAGGACAGTTCAAATAGAATATAATGTTTATATATACAATGGACATACTCAATATGAATATGGGGGGTGTCGTATGCTGATTGCAGACTCAGCTGAAATGGAAACACGCATGTACCTGTTAGTCATAATATAACGCAAAAGGTTGCAAGAGATGGTGTACAGGACAAAATTCAGTAGTGAAATGTCCACTTCTACCAAGCAACATAAACAATGTTGAGAGAAAACACCCCGTATATCTCACATATCTAAATTAACTGTTAAAGTCAATGTAAAACATTTTCATTCACAAATTCGTGAAAAACTTTTTAAAATAAGAGTGTCTGTAGATTATAATGTCTGATGCAGACAGTGCTGCAAGACAATTGGTTTATGTAAAATATCTACTTCTACCCAAAGTAGCACATACAATTACATGCACGGTACCTTTAACAGAAAGTTTATGTAATGCATCTGTTATCTGAAAGGGTTGTAAACTTGTAACATATCTCAGTGTAACACATATATATATGGAAATCAACCAGCTCCATTAGCCTTTGCCCAATGAGTCTGTAACATACAGGTACTGTAGGTGTTTATAGTAAAATGTCAATAAGTCTGTAACATACAGGTACTGTAGGTGTTATAGTAAAATGTCAAGGGCTGCAAAAGACGGTGCTATTGTATGCGAATTCTCCACTGATGTACATTATCACATACAGTGCGCAGTACAACAGCACTCACTCCCCTATGCAAATTTCTAACAAGTATTTTTCTTTTACATTTATATCGTATGGCACCAAACAATTATTCTCCAAGTATGAATTTACTACGGTTGCTTAAATAATCAACATCTTCACAGTTCATCAACTATAAAAATTATCTGAAACAGTCATGTTGTTGAAAAGAAGACAATTTGCTAAAATGATGGAAAAAGAGACTTTCTTTTGACAATGTGTCATGGCCCTCCCTCCTCTCAATGTGTCTATTTTTGGCGTAGGACGTCGATATTTGCGAGAAAGAAAGGGTAATGTTTGTGCTACATGTAAGAGCACACATTTAACTATCTGAGCTACTCAAAGAAAAGCGAACCACACACAATCATAATTGGGAACTTTTCTATTTTTGAAAGGTCCATTTATGGTCGCTGATTTTCAAATGATAATTATGTTGTCTCGACGACAGAAACAATCCAAGTCTTAAACGTTCTATCTCCATATCGTTTTGTTTTATTTGATGTGGTTGATAGCCAAGTTCAAATTTAATAAGGATATATTGAGATGAGTGTTAATTTATTGTTTTTAATTTAAACGGTCCTGCGTATGTTTTCACAGATTCCTATAGTGATAGGCGTTGTCGTAAATTTCATTACCCACTTCGCATCGGTGATGAGATCAATACTTGTTTGAAATATCAATGTTGAGTGCAGTTACGAAAAAGATATACCTCTTTTTCTTCAAATGGATTGCAGCATTAGCTTCGCATATTTATATTTTCCTACAGGTATATTACAACCAGTTCAAACACAGCATAAAGGATTCGGTAACGTAAGCTCTACTATACAATAGGCAATAGTTACACGATTGTCATGAAGAATGGTACTGCCATTACCAATACTCATGAAAAATCTCTAGGATTACTCAAATAAACACAAACAAGTCCAATTTCAATAAACAAAACATTTAACTAGTTCTAATTGTAACGGGGACCGTTACAGATGTTCCCCAAACCTCCCCCAATTAAAAAGTGATGTCCTTGTGAATCTATAGGAAAAAATCATTTTATTTTAGCCTTTAATTACATGTAGTATGTTCAATATGGTCATTTCAGTACCAAGAAATGAAAGAAAGCGTTGCACGTGCATACACGCGCACGCGTGTATGATTCCGAATTTTTGTTGATGTCGTTCAACAGGCATTTGTATCATATACCCACAGTATGAATTTCATAACGTTTCCACCAAATATAAGGAAGTTATAGCGATTTTAAAATCGTCCAATCAGCACACGTGCATGCACGTGCTGAGCAGTAA
Organism: Ostrea edulis; assembly: GCF_947568905.1. Lineage (NCBI taxonomy): Eukaryota > Metazoa > Mollusca > Bivalvia > Ostreida > Ostreidae > Ostrea > Ostrea edulis. Next base: position 33,743,436 of record NC_079164.1, read on the forward strand.
TTCTAACCACAGCAATTTGTAAGGAGTACCAAGATACATCTAAACCCCTAATATGAATAGAATTTGATGAAAAACAAAAACGTTATCGTCCTTTAAAAATTGAACATTTAAAAAACGTTGCACGCGCATGCGCGTGTGCGTTGGCATTTTTTGTTACACCAACATATAGATACACATATTGTCTACATATGCTGTGAATATCATCTCATTCGCTTCATAAATAAGATAGTTACAAACGTTTTAGCATTATCCAATCAAAATGAAGCGCACGTGCATGCGCGTGCAAATTGGTAATTTTGACCATGTAAATCAGTTAAGGGTCTCAATATCTACCTATGATATGAATTTCAAGCCATTTCAATGAACAACAAAAAAGTTAGACTGATTCCAAAGTTAGTGTACAAATTTTGTAATGCGCGTGCACGCGCATGCGTGCGAGTGCTGGCAAAATAACTATTATTTTTCATATGTACAAATGATATACTATCATCCTATTTAGGTTTTATATCGATTCCTTCAATATTCTGATTTTCCATTTTTTGTACCAAAATTGCAATGCACGTGCGCGCGCGTGCATGCACGTGCAAACAAAATGACTATCACTATGCACATCTACAAACGCTATACTATCATCCTGGAAAGTTTCATATCGATCCCTTTTGTAGTTTCTGAGAACACTACCGGACAAAAAAGTACCGGAGAAAAAGAATAATAATAATAATAACTAGTTCTAATTGTAACGGGGACCGTTACAGATGTTCCCCAAACCTCCCCCAATTAAAAAGTGATGTCCTTGTGAATCTATAGGAAAAAATCATTTTATTTTAGCCTTTAATTACATGTAGTACGTTCAATATGGTCATTTCAGTACCAAGAAATGAAAGAAAGCGTTGCACGTGCATACACGCGCACGCGTGTATGATTTCGAATTTTTGTTGATGTCGTTCAACAGGCATTTGTATCATATACCCACAGTATGAATTTCATAACGTTTCCACCAAATATAAGGAAGTTATAGCGATTTTAAAATCGTCCAATCAGAAATCAGCACACGTGCATGCACGTGCTGAGCAGTAATTCTAACCACAGCAATTTGTAAGGAGTACCAAGATACATCTAAACCCCTAATATGAATAGAATTTGATGAAAAACAAAAACGTTATCGTCCTTTAAAAATTGAACATTTAAAAAACGTTGCACGCGCATGCGCGTGTGTGTTGGCATTTTTTGTCACACCAACATATAGATACACATATTGTCTACATATGCTGTGAATATCATCTCATTCGCTTCATAAATAAGATAGTTACAAACGTTTTAGCATTATCCAATCAAAATGAAGCGCACGTGCATGCGCGTGCAAATTGGTAATTTTGACCATGTAAATCAGTTAAGGGTCTCAATATCTACCTATGATATGAATTTCAAGCCATTTCATGAACAACAAAAAAGTTAGACTGATTCCAAAGTTAGCGTACAAATTTTGTAATGCGCGTGCACGCGCATGCGTGCACGTGATGACAAAATAACTATTATTTTTCATATGTACAAATGATATACTATCATCCTATTTAGGTTTTATATCGCTTCCTTCAATATTCTGATTTTCCATTTTTTGTACCAAAATTGCAATGCACGTGCGCGCGCGTGCATGCACGTGCAAACAAAATGACTATCACTATGCACATCTACAAACGCTATACTATCATCCTGGAAAGTTTCATATCGATCCCTTTTGTAGTTTCTGAGAACACTACCGGACAAAAAAGTACCGGAGAAAAAGAATAATAATAATAATAACTAGTTCTAATTGTAACGGGGACCGTTACAGATGTTCCCCAAACCTCCCCCAATTAAAAAGTGATGTCCTTGTGAATCTATAGCAAAAAATCATTTTATTTTAGCCTTTAATTACATGTAGTACGTTCAATATGGTCATTTCAGTACCAAGAAATGAAAGAAAGCGTTGAACGTGCATACACGCGCACGCGTGTATGATTCCGATTTTTTGTTGATGTCGTTCAACAGGCATTTGTATCATATACCCACAGTATGAATTTCATAACGTTTCCACCAAATATAAGGAAGTTATAGCGATTTTAAAATCGTCCAATCAGAAATCAGCACACGTGCATGCACGTGCTGAGCAGTAATTCTAACCACAGCAATTTGTAAGGAGTACCAAGATACATCTAAACCCCTAATATGAATAGAATTTGATGAAAAACAAAAACGTTATCGTCCTTTAAAAATTGAACATTTAAAAAACGTTGCACGCGCATGCGCGTGTGCGTTGGCATTTTTTGTTACACCAACATATAGATACACATATTGTCTACATATGCTGTGAATATCATCTCATTTGCTTCATAAATAAGATAGTTACAAACATTTTAGCATTATCCAATCAAAATGAAGCGCACGTGCATGCGCGTGCAAATTGGTAATTTTGACCATGTAAATCAGTTTAGGGTCTCAATATCTACCTATGATATGAATTTCAAGCCATTTCAATGAACAACAAAAAAGTTAGACTGATTCCAAAGTTAGCGTACAAATTTTGTAATGCGCGTGCACGCGCATGCGTGCGCGTGCTGGCAAAATAACTATTATTTTTCATATGTACAAATGATATACTATCATCCTATTTAGGTTTTATATCGCTTCCTTCAATATTCTGATTTTCCATTTTTTGTACCAAAATTGCAATGCACGTGCGCGCGCGTGCATGCACGTGCAAACAAAATGACTATCACTATGCACATCTACAAACGCTATACTATCATCCTGGAAAGTTTCATATCGATCCCTTTTGTAGTTTCTGAGAACACTACCGGACAAAAAAGTACCGGAGAAAAAGAATAATAATAATAATAATAATAATAATAATAATAAGAAACAGAGTAAAAACAATATGTTCCCAAACTTTGTTTGGGGAACATAATAATAATAATAATAAGAAACAGAGTAAAAACAATATGTTCCCAAACTTTGTTTGGGGAACATAATAATAACTAGAAACTCATTACTAGTAATGAGTAGGTCTTCCGTTAGACCACTTCCGGTAAAGAGTTTTCTGATCCTACAAAAACCATTCAAATATATCAAAAAATGTACTTTAACAATAAATGAGAAGTGTATTATCGAATTTTTTACTCATTTCTTGTAACTTCCGGTAATGACCGGAAGTACTATTCAGATGCGTTTTCCTATAAATGACAGCGACTCTTTACTATCTATATTTCCTGAAAATTTCACGTCTCTATCTGAAAGAGTTCTCAACAAAAAGTAGACTAAAGAAAGAAAAAGTAGTAGTTTACTACCGACCGGAAGTCAATTTTGAAAAACAAAATCATCAAAACTTTAGAAGTTGATACTTTTATTATGACATGTGAAAATCATATCAAAGACTTCAAATATAAGCGAGATTTATGGGGACAAAGAGATGAAAAGAAAAAGGTATTTTATCAAGAAACCGGAAGTAGTTGCTTTGACTACCGACGGAGTCAATATTCTTTTGACACTTTCAAAGAGATTTAATAAACTAGTATAGGTTTCAATTTAAAAGAAAAAGTTTGAAATTTGCGATTCTTTCCATCACTTCTGGTGACGACAGGAAGTGACGGCCGACATGTTCAACCCTCTACTGCACGCCTGCAAAGGGAGATTGATCATCCCTGAATAATTGATGAACCTATATTTTACCTTTTCCAAGAAAAATGCTCGACAAAATTCCTTTTGAGAAACAGAAAATCGGCCATATTATCCGACCGGAAGTGAATTTTGTAAAAACAAAAATAATTATAGCAAGGTCATTTCATAAGACATTATTCCTGAAAATTTTAAGAAAAGATGTCCAGCCATCTCTGAGAAATCACTCGAACAAATCGGAAAATCGACAATTTTTCAAATGCTTCCGGTATAGACCGGAAGTGACGGACAAAAAAATTGAATGTATGTGTACAATGGACTAATGTTAGTTGATCAACTCTACAAGTTTCAAGCGTCTATCTATATTCATTATTGAGAAACTGAAAAAACAAGGTTTGAATATGTCCACCCCATATCTCACGACCGGAAGTGAGATTTACAAAAATATTTCAATTTACTCTAGACATTTATAGTGTCTATAACATATGTAAAATTCATATCAGTAACTTTTATGACCGAGATTTATGGCACTGAAAAATGAGAGAATGCATAGTCTTTCTTTGATATAACCGGAAGTTGGAGATTCAACTTCCGGTGGGGTTAACATTTTTTTAATTAGAACGAGACCTAGTAAACCGATATAGGTTTCAATTTGAAAGAAAAAAGTTTGAAATTTATGATTCTTTAATCACTTCCGGTGACGACCGGAAGTGACGGCCGACATTCTCAACCCCCTACTGCACGCCTACAAAGTGAGATCTATTAACTCTGAAAATTTGGTGACTCTATCTTTTACCGTTTCTGAAAAAAACGCTTGACAACGAAAACAGCTAATAAGCCGTATTTGCCGACCGGAAGTGTTACAAAAATATTTGACGTTACTCTAGACATTTGTAGTGACTATAATATATGTAAAACTCAACTCATTAACTAGTTTCATGACCGAGATTTATGGCACTGAAAAATGAGAGAATGAGTGGGCTTTCTTTGATATAACCGGAAGTTGAAGATTCATATTCCGGTGGGGTCAACATTTTTTGAGAATTAGAACGAGATATAATAAACCAAAGTAGGTTTCAATTTGAAAGAAAAAAGTTGGAAATTGATGATTTATTTAAGCACTTCCGGTGACGACCGGAAGTGACGGCGACAAAAAATAATACGTGCATGCACCATAGAGAAAATAGATCTATCATCCCTGAAAGTTTCATTCGATTATCTTTAGTGGTTTTCAAGTTTACCCCCGGACAAACTTTCTTTCAAAAACCGGAAATTCGGACGTATCTGACGAACGGAAGTGAATTTTGAAAAAATGAAAAAAATGCCTCGAGGTACCATCGTTGTCTATAACCTGTGAAAGTTTCAGGAAAATCCATCAAGCGGTCTCGGAGACGAAAGGGGAAAAAAAAAATAATAACTAGAAACTCATTACTAGTAATGAGTAGGTCTTCCGTTAGACCACTTCCGGTAAAGAACTTTCTGTTCCTACGAAAACCATTTAAATATATCAGAAAATGTGCCTTAACAATGAATGAGAAATGTATTATCGAATTTTTTACTCATTTCTCGTAACTTCCGGTGATGACCGGAAGTACTTTTATGATGCGTTTTCCTATAAATGACAGCGACTCTTTACTGTCTATATTCCCTGAAAATTTCACGTCTTTATCTGAAAGAGTTCTCAACAAAAAGAAGTAGACTAAAGAAAGAAAAAGTAGTAGGTTATTACCGACCGGAAGTAAATTTTGAAAAACAAAATGATCCAAACTCTAGAAGTTGATACTTTTATTATGACATGTGAAAATCATATGAAAGACTTCAAATATGAGCGAGATTTATGGTGACAAAGAGATGAAAAGTAAAAAGGTATTTTATCAAGAAACCGGAAGTAGTTGTTTTGACTACCAACGGAGTCAATATTCTTTTGACACTTTCAAAGAGACTTAATAAACTAGTATAGGTTTCAATTTACAAGAAAAAGTTTGAAATTTGCGATTCTTTCAATCACTTCCGGTGACGACAGGAAGTGACGGTCGACATGTTCAACCCTCTACTGCACGACTGCAAACGGAGATTTATAATTCCTGAATAATTGATGAACCTATATTTTACCTTTTCCAAGAAAAATGCTGGAGAAAATTCCTTTTGAGAAACAGAAAATCGGCCATATAATCCGACCGGAAGTGAATTTTGTAAAAACAAAATAGTTATAGGAAGGTCCTTTCATAAGACATTATTCCTGAAAATTTCAAGAAAATCTATCCACCATCTCTGAGAAATCACTCGAAGAAATTGGAAAATCGACATTTTTTAAAAATACTTCCGGTATAGACCGGAAGTGACGGACGAAAAAATTGAATCTATGTGTACAATGGACTAATGTTAGTTGATCAACTCTACAAGTTTCAAGCGTCTATCTATATTCATTATTGAGAAACTGAAAAAACAAGGTTTGAATATTTCCACCCCATATCTCACGACCGGAAGTGAATTTTACAAAAATATTTGAATTTACACTAGACATTTATAATGTCTATAACATATATAAAATTCAAATCATTAACTTGTTTTATGATCGAGATTTATGGCACTGAAAAATGAGAGAATGAATAGTTTTTCTTTCATGTAACCGGAAGTTGGAGATTCAACTTCCGGTGGGGTCAATAGTTTTTGAGAATTAGAACGAGACCTAATAAACCGATATAGGTTTCAATTTGAAAGGAAAAAGTTTGAAATTTATGATTTATTAATCACTTCCGGTGACGACCGGAAGTGACGGCCGACATTCTTACCCCCCTACTGCACCCCTACAAAGTGAGATCTATTAACTCTGAAATTTTGGTGACTCTATCTTTTACCGTTTCTGAAAAAAACGCTTGACAACGAAAACAGCTAATAAGCCGTATTTGCCGACCGGAAGTGAATTTTACAAAAATATTTGACGTTACTCTAGACATTTGTAGTGACTATAATATATGTAAAACTCAACTCATTAACTAGTTTCATGACCGAGATTTATGGCACTGAAAAATGAGAGAATGAGTGGGCTTTCTTTCATATAACCGGAAGTTGAAGATTCAACTTCCGGTGGGGTCAACATTTTTTGAGAATTAGAACGAGATATAATAAACCAAAGTAGGTTTCAATTTCAAAGAAAAAAGTTTGAAATTGATGATTTATTTAATCACTTCCGGTGACGACCGGAAGTGACGGCGACAAAAAATAATACGTGCATGCACCATAGAGAAAATAGATCTATCATCCCTGAAAGTTTCATTCGATTATCTTTAGTGGTTTTCAAGTTTACCCCCGGACAAACTTTCTTTCAAAAACCGGAAAATCGGACGTATCTGACGAACGGAAGTGAATTTTGAAAAAATGAAAAAAATGCCTCGAGGTACCATCGTTGTCTATAACCTGTGAAAGTTTCAGGAAAATCCATCCAGCGGTCTCGGAGACGAAAGGGAAAAAAAAATAATAATAATAACTAGACACGATCTCGTTGCGAGCAACGAGTAGGTCTTCCGTCCGATTTGTTGATGCACTCGAAGTTAAAAAAAAAAAAAAAGACAAATGAGTCCCAATTTAGTTTCCGACTTTAAGACACTTTAGATATAATCAATTTTTCATATCATAAGCTTCTGAAGCAAAGTTGCGGTGAAATTCGTTTGAAATTCGACTCTCCAGGCGAGCCATAAGGCCCGCGGGCCTATTTCTTGATGTCATTTGTCAGCCCTCTATAGACTCAACAACTTTAGTTCTATATGTCTTTACAAAATATTTACCTGTAAAAAGTCATTGAGATCGACCGATATCGACAAAAAATCGACTCTACAGGCGAGCCGTTAGGACCATAGGCCTATTTCTTGATATCAATCGATAGATCTCGATAAACTGAACAACTTTTGTTCAATATGTCCTACAAAATATTTACCAGTTACAAGTTTTTGAAATCGACTGATATCGACAAAAATCGACTCTACAGGCGAGCCATGAGGCCCACAGACCCATTTTGAAATATTGATCGATAGGTTATGACACATTGAACAACTTTTGTTCAATAATGCTTTTCAAAAAATATATCGTTTTAAAGATATGAGGCGTCAAATATTTACGATTTTGGCCCTTAAAATCTCTAATTACGTAACATATGACCTACTTTTTGATTTGATAAGATCAAGCTCGTTGAGATGAACATTTCCGCTTCTACAACTTCTTATAAAATATTAATAGTTTCTGAGATATTCTCAAAAACATTTGGACCCTTCTGAACCCCTAATTTAAAGGGCCAGCCCGTTTTGCTTGATATTGTAAGAAAGGCCTTGTCATTTTAAACATTTTTTGCTCAACAAGTATTTAGAAATTCTTTACCGTTCTCGAGTTATCTCTACAAGAAATATTTAGGGGCCAAACTGTAGCTCCCTAACGGGGCCACATAGGGAAAAAACGAAATGTACATATTGTTTAGATTATCATTCTGAACAACTTTTGTTCAATAATGCTTTTCAAAATATTTGTCGTTTTCAAGATATGAGACGTCAATTATTTATGATTTTGGCCCTTAAAATCCCTTATTACGTAACATATGACCTACTTTTTGATTTGATAAGAACAAGCTCGTTTAGATGAACATTTCCGCTTCAATGACTTATTACAAAATATTAATAGTTTCTGAGATATTCTCATAAACCTTTGGACCCTTCTGGGACCCTAATTTAAAGGGTCAGCCCCTTTTGCTTGATATCGTAAGAAAGGTCATGACATTTCAAACATTTTTTGTTCACCAAGTATTTAGAAATTCTTTACCGTTCTCGAGTTATTTCTAGAAGTAATTTTTAGGGGCCAAACTGTAGCTCCCTAACGGGGCCACATAGGGTAAAAACGAAATATGTATATTGTTCAGATCATCATTCTGAACAACTTTTGTTCTTTATTGCTTTTCAAAATATTTGTCGTTTTCGAGATACAAGGGGTAAAAAATTTATGGTTTTGGCCCTTAAAATCCCTTATTACGTAACATATGACCTAAATTTTTATATGAATAGATTTGGATTGTTGAGATGAACATTTTTTGTTCTTTGACTTATACCAAAATATTAAGGATTTTCGAGATATTTGATCTAGACTTTGAGCCCTTCTAGATCCCTAATTTAAGGGGCTAGCCCCTAAACATGATATTTTCGAAAAGATCTCGTAAATGTGCACAACTTTTGTTCTACATGTCTTAACAAAATATTTGCAAGAAGAAAGATATTGGAGATCAAAGGTGAAAAATCGCCGAAATCGGCGAAAAATTTTGGCATCCATTTTTTCAGGTCCAGGCGAGCGTTTAGGCAAATCCCCTCCGGTAAAATCAAATCCCCCACAAATCTTCTAAAATGTTTACTCTATCTTGTGTAGAAATTTCAAGACTCTAGCTTCAAAACTAACGGAGGAGATGTGTGGACAACAAGGCCCTTCAAAAAGTCACTAAAAGAGAGATAACTCCTGACCGGAAGTGACGTCAAGCACGAAATTTTGCAAGCAAAGTCTCGTCACCAAAACACATCTTTCCTGAAAATTTCGTGAAAATCGATCGAGAAATGGCTGAGAAAAACGCGTGTACTACCAAGGAAAATAATAATAATAATAATGAAGAAGAAGAACGCGAACAATAATAGTAAGGTCTTCCGCAGGAGACGGAAGACCTTAATGAAGAAGAAGAACGCGAACAATAATAGTAAGGTCTTCCGCAGGAGACGGAAGACCTTAATAATAAAAACAGTAGAATCACTAGAAGGTCTTCCGTTGGAAACGGAAGACCTTAATAAACAGTAGAATCACTAGAAGGTCTTCCGTTGGAAACGGAAGACCTTAATAATAAGAAACAGAGTAAAAACAATATGTTCCCAAACTTTGTTTGGGGAACATAATTACAGGAAAAATATACAATAGAAATAGAATAGAAAGAAGAAAACACATGCTGGTGGAAAATAAACCTAGAACCGACTTAAAATTGTATCAATCTTTCAGAATAATTTAAACCCTTACGCTATAGCTAATACTTCTAGTTTTGGAACCGATATTGAATAACTTTTACAAACATATTTTCAGTATACTTTTCTTAAATACAATTCCTTAATTTGATAATCAATTCAAAAGTGTTTAAATATCTGCCATCTTTCGTGAATGTCAGACGATTTCTGTTCTGGATCTTGGTAATAAGAATTTGACGACATGGAACAAACACACAACACGGTGTTGACTTTCACAAAATATCTTACGACTAAACTGAAAAAATAATTCTGTCTGATAATCAAATACCGACCACAAGATCATAAGTAAGTTCTATAAACCATGGATGTACTTTACATATTAATTAAGGATGTCTACCAGAAATGAAAAATAAGGAAGTTACACTGTTTGGGAGTTTTGATCTTAGTCGTAAGATATTTTGTGAATAAGGCCACAGGTGACACACCGTACAACAGGTAAGACTTAACGTTGTTCCTGCTCCCGGATATTACAATACTAGCACCATCATTTCTAACTCCAACGGGCCACCATATCTTGAGGCACGTGGATGTCAACTGATGAACAGGTCCGGGTCCCCATACTTAGTATGGTACCGTCAGTAGCGTTTTACGACAAACCCTCATCCACTAAGAGGATTGACAAAGAGTGAGAAAATAACAACCAACATATAACTTTCAACATAACACAATAGCGTAAGTTCATATAACGGACACGTGTTACTGTAGATGAAGAAAATTCTGCGTACTTATATATTGTTATAATAAACACACAATTTAAGTAACAAAATACATAAAATACAAGATGTGTTTGTGAAACACAAATGCTCCCGAGAAATACTTATGTGAAATATCAAAGCTCTGGCTCTTTCTGTTCAAAAGTTATTAGCAAGGTTAAAGTTGCAGACAGAAAGACAGAATTACAGACAGGACAAAAACAATATGCCCCTCGATCTTCAATATTGGGGGCATAAAAATAAAAATAACTTGAAATTGGTCTTGATATATAAAACCACAGGGGCTAAGCCCGTTTTGGGCCCGAACTCTGTGATACCATAAATATAGAAAGGGGTCTAACTCTGGCACACATAAAAAACTAACCACTCGCTTCAAATGCCTAAAAAATCTTAAACTATGTGCGCTATGTGTAATTTGTCGTTTTCCTTGCATAGATTAATGTTTTAACTACTTACATGCCAAATTTCAAGTCACAGGTTCTTAAAATAACAAAGATATACGTCATCGTTCTCTCGATTTCACTTGTTTATTTCTACTAGGACATTTACCGGTCCAGGTCACAGAGTCGTTTCTCGCCTATGACAGCAGCGAAATTCAGACTAGTATGGAAGATTTCGAATCTGTCAATTAAAATTTTACATCAATTATACGCTACTTACTTCCTCATATTTTAATAATGTTCTTCGTGTAGACGTTACACGACTTATTTTTCCTCAGCAGCATCAAGTTTGACAAGAGCTGCCGTTTTAATGAACGCACTAGATACCCGATAGACTTAAAATCTCAAATGCCTTAAAACTGATCAAAACATTATTCTTGTGATATTGCACTTAGAGAAGGAAATTGAACATTATTTTTTGGCTTTTTTTAATTTTTTGTTTTTGTTTATTCTATTTCATTTAGATTATTATTGCCCATTTTCCCCTTCTTCAAAGTTTTAGACATTTCGGGTATTTAGTGTTTACATTAAAATGGCAGCTCTTGTCAACAGTTGATGTTGCTGAGGGAAAATAAGTCGTGTAACGTCAACACGAAGAACATTATTAAAGAATGAGGAAGTAAGTAGCGTATAATTGATGTGAAATTTTAATTGACAGGTCCGAAATCTTCCACACTAGTCTGAATTTCGCTGCTGTCATAGGCGAGAAACGACTCTGTGACCTGGACCGGTAAATGTCCTAGTAAAAATAAACAAGTGAAATCGAGAGAACGATGACGTATATCTTTGTTATTTTAAGAACCTGTGACTTGAAATTTGGCATGTAAGTAGTTAAAACATTAATCTATGCAAGGAAAACGACAAATTACGCATAGCATACATAGTTTAAGATTTTTTTTAGGCATTTGAAGTGAGTGGTTAGTTTTTTATGTGTGCCAGAGTTAGACCCCTTTCTATATTTATGGTATCACAGAGTTCGGCCCCAAAACGGGCTTAGCCCCTGTGTATAAAACAAACTGGAGAGAATTCCAACTGTCCAACCTCGGGAACACCAAGCTAATGCGTCCACTCACTGTGACTGCACGCACTAAACTGAAGTATTTGAATTAATACCTGGATACGTCAGGTGAACGAGTGGACGAACGGGTTGCGTTAGCATATAAAATGTTGGAAAATATAAAACATAACCAGCTACTATCAAATACGTTACAATAATGACATGAGGTGATTTATACAAAGTATCGTTGAGTTATTTCATACGAGGAGGCGGTGCCTCCCGAGTGTGCAATGACGAAGCAATATTTTCCATGTTTGGTATTTTTTTTAATCCACTAATTAGTAAAAAGATTCAATTTACAACATGTTATTTACTCAACGCCATGGAAATTGTGAATTAAATTTATTTCATTTATTTAATTTGTCTTGTGAAGAATTCTGCAAATGCTATCTTAATTAAATGTTGAATTATTCTTTGTCTCATTTGCATGACACCTCTTACCTCCTCCTCAAAATTCCAAGACATCCAACAAAAGACACAAAGACTACATGAAAATACAAGTCGAGCTGGCCTCAGAATAAACACAAAGAAAACCTAGGTAATGAGACTCAATTCTGACATAATAGAACCAGTGAAGATCGATGGGCAAGACCTAGAAGACATAGAAACATTTACTTTACCTTGGAGATATGCTAACATCAAAGGGGGGATCTGACGAGGACATTACCATTAGACTGGGAAAAGCTACATCTCAACTCAGAAGGCTCAATAAAATCTGGAGCTCATCAAAATTTTCCATCCAAACAAAAGTTAAATTATTCAATAGCTTGTTCGTGTCGGTTCTCATGTGTGGAAGTGAGGCATGGAAAACAACGGAACGAGACAAATAGAAGATCAACACCTTTCAGAATAGATGCATGCTTGAAAAAATTAATGAGAATAAGATGGACAGAGAAAATATCAAAAGATGACCTCCATCATAGAACAAAAACAAGAACAGCAAGCGAAATAACTTTCTGGAAGTGTAATTGGATTGACCATGTACTAATGATGGAGAACATTAGGATTCGAACAACCACACTGAAATGGCACCCAGAGGGAAGGAGGAAAGTAGGCCGGCCAAAAACAACGTGAAGAACTCCTGAACAGGAAAGGTTAAAGCTGGGATGGAATAGCTGAGCGTCAGCAAGGGCAGTAGCCAGATACAGGTGGAAGCAGTGTATTGGGGCCTTATATGCCAGCGGGAACGAAGAGGATAGGTGAGGTGATATACACCTTCCTAAAGATCAAAACAAAAACGGCCGGTTATGGGATAATTGATATTATTGTCGAAGACTATCTACTACAATGCTTAGGACCATAACGATAAACACCTCCTCCCCAACTTCCAGTGTAAGGGGAGTAACTGCAAAAATGTGCACCGTAGGCCATTGGTAAGAACAGAATAGGCGCAAACTTAGCGCTATAGAAAATTCTTTTATTTTGGGGAGGTAGGAATACTGGGTTGTTATGGTAATTTGTTTGTTTGCAGATGTTTGAGAAAAGACAGTTTCTGTAAAGTCTGAGAGTCGAAATACCCCACCCCAATTCCTCATACAACTTGACACATTAATCGTCTTTTTCAAACAAGATTAAGAGTAGAAGCGATCACTTGAATTAACTCCGATTTCTACATAAATTATGAGTGCTCGATGTCTGGAAGTCCCGTAGAAGGGACATACTGGTACCTACAGCCTCGGTTAACGTCACTTAGATGAAAATTAAATGCAGTAGAAACAAGCATCCTGAGAGTATTGCATGGCAATACATAGTCCCCAACCGGTTGCAAAAATCACTGTACCACAACAATATTCAAAGTTCATTATGTAGGTTATGGTAAAAGGGGAAATTGGGGAACCAGGATAAGAATGGTTGCATGGAAATCAATTACTATTCAGATACAAAGACTAGACCAGGGAAAAGGACAAATATAATTAGGTTTAAATCTTTAACCAAGTCAATAAACTGTGAAAAATAAGTGATCATGAATAATTCATCTACATTGTTGTATTACTTTGTTAGAAGTTTTAATGAGTGTAGTACTCTTATCTACAGAAATAAGAAACTTGGATGTAAACTAACAATTCATGTTATTTTTCTAAGTCCAAGGGTCATAACTTAGTAAAAAAAAATCAACGAACCGAGACGAAATTTGAATTTGATCTGTAACTTATTTGGAAAAGCAATGTACCAAATATCAAAAGAATATCTACAAGCAGAACATAAAAGAGTCCGGAAAACTGATGATTCGTGTTATTTTTCTAATTCCATGGGCCATAACTTAGTGAAAAATCAACGGACCAAGACGAAATTCAAACTTGATCAGTAATTTGTTTTGGCAAAGCAACGTACCAAATATCAAATGAATATCTGCAAGCACAAAAAAGTCTTGAAAACTGATAAATTCATGCTATTTTTCTAAGTCCAACTTAGTGAAAAATCAACGGACTGTGACAAAATTCAAACTTGATTTGTAACTTGTTGTGGAAAAACAATGTACCAAATATCAAATGAATATCTACGAGCACAACAACAAAACAATGTCCGGAAAACTGATAATTCATGATATTTTTCTAATTCCAAAGGCCATAACTTTGTAAAAGATCAACGGGTCGAGACGAAATTCAAATTTGATCTGTAACTTGTGCCAAATATCAAATGAATGTCTGCAAGCACATAAAAAAGTCCGGAAAACTGATTTGCAAGACTGACGGACAGACAGACAGACGGACGGACAGAGCGCAAACCTAAAGTCCCCTTCGACTTAGTCGGTAGGGGACTAAATAACCAGGAATGTTTTCTTGTCATGAAACATAATTAGAATATACATAGGAACAGGTGCTGATAAGGTTTTGATTAATTAGAAATCATGACTGAATTTCAACACAGAAAGTACACGACATCCCTAACATCTACTGTGCATTTCATGAAGAACACAAATGTGTAGTTTTATATAACAGAATTAAGAATCACAGTATTTGACTTAGTTTCTGTCATACTCCAAGTTTATGTAACCCAAAAACAAATTGCTATCATTTACATTTGACGAGTGTGATTAAAATATGTTGTCTCTTTTAAAGTAATGCTAGCTCTATATCTGAAATTCTATTTTATTGTGAGAAATGTGCTATTGTGATAGTTTTGTATGTAATTTCAATCATAATCATCAAAGGGTATTAGTTTTCAAATAAGATGTAAAACGTTTGAATTCTGAATCATGATTAAAATGCTGGAATTCGTTAAAATATCGGGGGATTGTATGTAAATAAAGATTTCGGTTCTATGGAATGAAAGGGCCGAGTGGTTAGAGCATCGCGCTCAAAACCACACGGCCTCTCACCTCTGGTCGGCGCGGGTTCGAATCCCGCTCGCGCCGGTAAGTGAGAAAGTTCCCCAGTTTACTTTCTGAAGGTCGGTGGTCTTTTCCCAGGTACATTGTATCTGGGTTCTCTCTTTCACCAATAAAAACTGGGCGCCACCAGATAACTGAAAAATTGTTGAGTGTGGCGGAAAACATCAATCAATCAATCACTCAATCTATGGAATGAAAGGCGAAGATAACGAACAGTGACCAATCTCATAAATCCCAGAAGCAATACAAAATAGATAGTTGGGCAAATATGGACCCCTGGATATACCAGAGGTGGGATAAGTAGCCCAGGAGGAGTAAGTATCCTCTGTTGAACAGTCACACCCCCCGTGAGTGTGCCACGAACGGTTTAACAATCGGTACGAAAAACGTCAGACAGCATTTGCCCCAATGGTATGTTGTATTGGCAAACTAGATCGTTATAACAACCATAGAATTTGCGAAATGCTGATTTTAAACGAGACTGTTGGAACCCCTGAACCATCAACTTGTTTGTCAGTTGCCTGCTTCTATTCAGAAACTGACCATACGCAGAACAAGCTCTTTCGTATCGAATCAGTTGAGAAATGTAAACACGATATGCAGGTGATAGAGGAATATTGCTACATAAATATGGGAAGTTGACGATGGAGAAGTTGAAATCATCTCGTTTGTCATAAAGTTGAGTTGTTAGTTTGCCGTTAATATCTACTTTCAATACAATATCTAAGTATGAAGCAGAAGTGGACGACTCTGTGGTGTCTTTTATTTCGAGCTCGCAAGGATATATCGAAGCGACATATGAATGAAAGTTATTATTGTTAATAGATAAAACATCGTCAATATATCTAAATGTCGAATTGAAGGCCACAGCAAGGAATTTTGTCTTCTCACATAGAAGTTTCTGAATAAATTCTGCTTTAAATGAATATAAAACAGATCAGCTAACAATGGAGCACAATTCGTACCCATGGGGATTCCAACAGACTGTTGGAAGACCTGATCACGAAAGACCACGAAGATATTGTCAATGAAGAACTGTACCATATTTTTTTATTTCAACTTCAAACTACTCGTGCGTGGAATCAGAGTGGTGTTTAGCAAATATTAATTCTTTGCATGATTGATCACTAGATATGAATACTGTATTTCCGTTTCCCATTTTTGTTGAAGAAGCAACTGTCTATGATGTCAAAAAGTCTAGTCTTTGATTTATCGTGAGGAATGGTCGTGTAAATTAAGTAAATACTGGTTTCCTAACCTAGTTTAACCCCTTCTCTACCGTACTGGTCAATTTGACCGGTGGCGCGTAAAAACAGGGCAACGCAAAAGGAGTGCCTCTAAATCTTTGAAACTACGGTCATAAGATATATGATCTATATATCATATTTTTGGAAATTTTCTTTATTTTTTTACTATGCAAAAATCAGTATAGTAAGTAAAGCCATTAGATTAAAAAAAGCATTTAAAGTGAAGGATGGCTTCGTCTAAATATGACGCAACGCTTTGTCGCAAGGTCATTTTCCCCCTCGATATGATTTTTTTTTATTTTCCTTATGAATTCAATATTTTTTATATTTTTGAAAAGCATATATTCCCTGCTTTCAGAAGATATAAAAATTATTTTTAATGCCTGGCAAAGTTATAAGAAAATAGCAATTGTTTGCACATGTATGTTTTCTTACGATTTTATTTCTCAATGTTTAAACATGTCGGCGTTTTACCTATATTTATATATGGAAATAGGGAAAAGTAAATACAGCCTGTAAAAGTAGAGGAAATTTCCTTTTTGATGGGCCCTTATTCGTGATACAATTCTCGGTAGTTTTTATATTACGATAAAATGAAATTGGGACATGCTGCGCGGTTTTCTTTAAAATTAGCGACAAAACGTTGTCGCTAAAAGCGATCGACGCGCATCGCACAATAAAGTGGTGAAAACTATAAAATTTGTATTGTCCTTTTAGTAAATTCAGTACCTTTTGATACACTAAAGCAATATACACATATGTATGAAATAATCAGCCAGGTATTCTTTGCTTTTTTAAAAAAATGCATAAAACCAATATTGGTATATATAACAGTTACACAACCTACAACACCTATTGAGAATGTTACATCGGAAAAGTAAATTAAAAAAAAAGATATATAAAATACTTCAAATTCAGATATAAACGTTATATTTGTTCGGAATAGTAATATTTTTTCCCCTGCCAAACAAAGAAAACTAATAAGAAGTTCGCATATAGCCTATAGGCCATCGCGGGCCCCGTGGGGTTTTCTGAAAGTGTGCACGGGGAACACACGTGTTTCCGTTTCAACGAAAACAACACAGCTTCACTGTGATTGTCACAGCGAAGGCTTGTATTTTACATCTTTAAACCGACCTGATGTCAGAAGAAGATGCCCTTGATCTCCTGTTGCAGGATGACCCAGACGATCATGCATTCAGTATAAACATGTACATGTACGTTGATGTAGCCACATAGGCCGACTAGAAAAAAATTGGCAGTTTTGTCATGTTATGAAAAATTCGCGATTTGATGCCATAATTTTTCGTTTCATTAAAGAAAATATTTATATTTTATGATTTCTAAACCAAGTGAATAACATCTAATTGTTTAGTAAGAACTGACATCATTTAATCTGTCCTGGTCCGGCATTAATCCGTCTGATTAACACCCCCCTTTTTCCAGAATTTTCTCCTTACCTTACGTGCGAGTGAAAGAAATGGGTGGATTTAGTGTGCAATGAGAAGGGGGATGGGGTGGTTTTAATCAGACTGGTTATTCATGACCGCTGGTGAGGCTATTTTCCAGGATTTTTCCATGTGTATAAAAAATTATCTTTCTATGAAAAGAAAACACAATCTGTTAGGAAAACACATATTACGTCATTGTAATGATAGAATTTATTATCATAATTTGAATTATTTTCTTCATATTGTAACAGAAATATAAACGAAATGTGTGTATGGGCCGAAGTGGGGGAGGGGGGGGGGGGTACGTAACATCAATCAAAGTCTGATTATGACAGGTTAATGAAAAATCATATAGATTTCTCTTTTATCCAAATGCATGTATTTTATATACACTGAGTAGCCTTATGAACATAAATTACATATGATCCATACATGCTGGTACTGGTATGCTATGAGCTATGATCTTGCCTAGATTTTCTCTAATTTCAACTAAATCCACACCCCATCAGAATACCATGCAAGGGGATTTAGACACTGTGTACCATGAAGAACCAATTCAATTCTACTTTTATATCTGGAGTAATATACTTTCCCTCAGAGTTGCAGTATTTTCGCAGGACCAGAATTTCTTCAGTACCCCCCCCCCCCCCCCCCCTTGTATATGATAGGCATAATGCTGACACCTACATGATGCATATCTTTTTTTTTCATTACGCACTCTGCTACACTCGCAATGTATAATAAAATATTCCATTCATTTCTAACTCATCCCCTACCAAATGTCACTTCAAATACAGGGTATCTGTATCTTTAAATTTGAGCTGCACTTAAGTGCGAAACTGTCCCTTGCTACCATGAAACATCAGGGGCGGATCCAGGAATTACGGTTACGGGGCGCGCCACTTTATGAGGCAGGGGGTCTGGGGACCACCTTGAGGTGGGGCCCAGGGGGCAAAGCCCCCGGAAGCTCTTAGATTTTGCAGATTTTATAGGGCTTGAAATGTCTCCTATTTAAGTCATTTGTACTATTTTTTATCATTTTTAATATGGCGAAATTAGTAAAATGACGTAAATTTTACAGGTTTTTGGAAAAAATTAAGTTCTCCCAATTAAAAAATTCAATAAATAAAAAGATTTTGTCATTTATTTCCTCGGGAGTGGAAGAAAGTATTGCTTTTATTATCGTTTAGTACATTTTTCTAAACAAGATAGGCCAATACCACGATTTACCTTAAATTTGAAAATTTTAGGGGGGGGGGGGGCTGTGCCCCCCCCCCCCTTAAATCCGCCACAGAACATATTTTGCTTTAAAACATAAACCAACAATCCTTAATTGTAATTTCTTTTCATCTTTAAAAAGGGTATTGACATCACAATATCTAGTGGAAAGTTCCCAGGTATCGTCCGCTAGTGACAGTCTACCTGCAAAGCCAGACATGCATTGGAAGGATGCTGATATGAAGGACACAGGGACACCTGATCCAAGAACTGCGGCTTTTCATTCGGAGCGACAGCCTGGCATTCAGTTGGTATGACTCTTTGAGGTTGAATATAGGGTTAAATCTCTATACATTTGGTTAACATTCAAATAAATCCAGATAATACATTCACAAATGGAATCATGGCGTCATGATACACGGATATGCGTGTACCATTTTACTGTTTTTACTGCATTACTAGGTATCACATACATACAAAAAGAGACCAAAAAAAAAAAAAAACCGGAAAATTATTATTCTTTTTCTAATTATAAGGTATGACAAGTTTTCTAAATGCTGACAAATATGGTATGGTGGCCAATACTGATTTTATTTGCAATTTCCTTTCAGATATGGGACCCGATTATTCAGAGAACTGCAGATTTTATGAAGCTGTTTTTGACAGAAGATTTGGTTTTCTCCATCTGTGTTGCCACCAACCATTATGCTGAGATGGTCATATCTAGGGGGGAGGATTGTCATTATGCTTCCCAAGGAAGTTCGCAGCCTTTCACTGAAGAGGAATTGTACAGGTATTACTAGTTTTAAAGTACCGATATTGTGACAGTGATTTTCAGTTTAAAACGAATAATAAAATGCATAATAAAACGATTATCTTTACCAAAATTAATCTTGCTGTGCGTCTAACTAATTTATTAGATGTGTACTACAATTACCTCTGATAAAATATCATAAGTAATTAAATGTATACTTGCAATTTTCAGAGGGCCTTGACTATAAAAAATATTTACAGAGCCAATTGAGCATTCAAAAGCTCTGATGATACATTAGTATTTAGGGCTAAGTATTAAGAAATTCTTTTTCCCCCAGATTTTTGGGCATTATCTTATACATGTCTGCTGTGAAGTTCCGTTCGATGGACAGATATTGGTCAATGCATGCCCCTATCGGAACAACCCAGGACAGTGTATCAAGAATGATGTCTAGAAATAGATTTTAAGAGGTTGAATATAAGAACATTTTTGTTAAATATGATGCAAGTACATTTAAATCTAGTGATTGAAAGTAAGTACTCGTTGAACTTGGAGAGGAAAATCGGGTAGGTTTTTTTAATAACATTTGATAAGGTGCTGTTGCTTAGCAACCAAATATATTTGAATGCAAAAAATTAAATTATTTTAGATTAATAATAAAGATCTTTGTTTTAATGTTGCAATATTTATTCTAATTAGTGGAACATAATGGCAAAACGTCATATTATTAGAAAATGATGGATATGTACAATGTATATAAAGTACAAAGTTTCCATTTTATGACCTTTGACCTTAATTCTCATCATCATATTTTTTTGTTAAAAACATTCTAAAATGATTAAGATATATTTAAAGATTATATTTTTAAAATAATGTGACATTTACTAATCATCATTCAATGTAATTATGTTTAAATTGTGTCGAATGTATGCAGAAAGGCAAATTATGGTCAAAATTGTACTATGGGTGTTGTTACTTAGCAACCAAAATATTCGTTTGTCAATAAAATTGATTAATTTGATTGTGATGTGTTTGTAGTATTTTCAAAGGCACATCAGCTCATGCATTTAGAATTTCCTATTTTTGACTCTAATCTAGTGAGAGGGGTCGTAATATATATATTTCAGAGAGAAAAAAAATGCAAAAATGTGCACTTATATGACCTATGACCCCGTATACCTCTTTGAGGTCATGGGATACCTTGACAAACTTTATAAGAAATTATTCCCTATCCAATTCCTAACAAAATTATATGTCATATGCCTATCCCAAATCGTGATACATGCAGATTTAAGTCGATGTAAAAATATTGTCATTTAGTCTTTAAAAACCTCTAAAATGTGCCGGTAGAGAAAGGGTTAAAGCAAAGGTGCTACACAATCCACCAACACTCGACTAAAAGGTTCGTTAAAAGCTGGAATAGGATGAAGTGGGACAGATGGTATTTTTTGATGAGGTTTACTTACCATCTGAGAAACACGACATACCTTATAATATTCAGAATCATCCATTCACAATTTGGGTCAATAAAATAATTCAAAATCTTGTTACAAGTCTTATCGACCCCTAAATAACCTGTCAAGGGTATGTCGTGAGGCAAATTCATGATGTCCTCACGATATGTTACTGGGACCAGTATCCGGTGAACGACAGGCCATTCTTTACCTGTTGGTGGCTATTGTCACATAATGATGTTGTCTTTCATTTTGTAGCACTCGCCAACTTTGTTGGCCTCTTCTGGTGGAAGCACCCTATTGCTACGTTGGACAATATTGGACTCTTTATTTCGCTCTGAAAGTAACTGATACCGGTTGAGGGTATC
Organism: Ostrea edulis; assembly: GCF_947568905.1. Classification (NCBI taxonomy): domain Eukaryota; kingdom Metazoa; phylum Mollusca; class Bivalvia; order Ostreida; family Ostreidae; genus Ostrea; species Ostrea edulis. Next base: position 33,765,155 of record NC_079164.1, read on the forward strand.
TGAATCGTGGTCTACTTGCGAATTTGGACCATCCTTATCATCTGAATTATGACGGAGACTCACTATCAAATGGCTGGTTAATCTCACATGCTTTCATGACCGGTGGACTGCCATCAAGGTCAAATGGAAAGTGTCATTGAAACCAATTTCATGAGGTAAACCAGTCATGTCAAGGGCTCGATTATGGTCAATCTCGATTTCTTGTCTTCTAGATATCGCTCTGGTAAGAACACAGGCTACGTGACATTGGAAGTGACTTTTACACGAACTATGGGATCTGGTATAACTTTGCCATAGGTTACATCGTTGTCTTGCAGCAAGGAAACACTTTCAACAGGAAGAGTAGGCCGATTACCCGCGATAACTGGTCCAGTAATTGCATCTGATTTCAGAAAAATTCTATAAAACGGAACATCACTGACGACTAGCTCTCACATAAAGGCAACATGTTCTCTAACAACAAGGCCTGGGCAGCACCAGTATGTCACAAAATCTCAACAGGTTTAATTTCTTTAGAATTATTGATTGAAACAAATCACCGGGACAAAATGGCTTATAATCCTCCATATGAAATGGATTGATTGACTGATTGTATCTTGCTTATCGTCCTCTCTAGAATTTTTCACTTACATGGAGACCTCACCAAGACCGGTGAAGGGCTTCAAATTTAGGCCTATGCTCGGCGCTTACGGCCATTGAGCAGTGAGGAATCTTTAGCGTGCCACACCTTCTGTGACACAGGACATCCGTTTTTAAGGTCATCTCCGAGGACCCGTACATTCACACCTTATGCCGAGCAGTTGGCGATGGAACTGGCACTACCTGTTTTAACGACTTAGGTATGTCACGGCTGGGATTCGAACCCCGACCTTCCGCATGCGGGGCAAACTCTCTAACATCTAGGCCACCGCGGCAATTTATATGAAATGGACTTTGAACCCGAAATATAAGGAGTGCCAGTACACAGCAAAACTAAATTTTCCCTATAATTTGAAATGCGGTACAAGCACGTCAATATGGTTTGTCAAGGGCATTTTTTCTTAAGCTTGAAATATTTACTAATTAAATGACTTTTCGTCTTACACAAAGTACAAGTGGCAAGCGACTTTACACCAGAAGGACCTTCAAGACGACCTTGTACATCGTAAAACCATGGTATGGTGAGAATTTGACAAAATGGAAGAATGAAATCCTGAAAAACTCTGAAGTTTTAAAAAGTACTAGTCTGAGATATAGCCAAACTGTTCTTTTTGATGAGAGGTATCTAGAGTGTAGGTATTTGAAATAATTGGGGCATACCCAATAGTTCTCACAATATTCTTATCTTCTAAATGTGTTCTCAAAATCCAGACTCTTCTACTAGGGTAGATTGAAGGAAATTATTGAAAGTTTCATCAATCAATGAATCTTAGAACTCAATTATTGATCATATGCGAGGGCTGTTCGATATGTAATGTGTATTGTACCACAGCGCGATAACACTTAGCACGATTTCGTGGATGATGACTCTCTTGAATAGCTCTTTTTAATACCTTTCCAACGGTATAAACTCGAGCCTTCAGCTCCCCATAGTTTTAAACTTATAGTCATTTCAATAGAACTAGTCGTTGACCACTGTTGTAAAATGGTTGGGAAACAGGTTAAGAATATTAGAGCTTATATAAAAGTTCGCACAAAACTCGGTCATTCGGTAATGCAGAGTTTTAATGAATTGGAGGAAGCTTATGGGTCTGATAAGGTATCTTATAAGACAGTTTGTAGGTGGAGAAAGAAATTTCTGACTGGCACATAGTCCGTCAAAGATGCAGCAAAATCTGGCGGACCTGTGACTGTAAAGGCAAGGCAAATGTCTCAAAAGTCTGGGAAATAATTGAAAGTGATGGAAGATACACGATATGTGATATTGCCAAAGCTGTTGGCATATTGCTATCGTGGGTGAATTTCATTTGAAGCGTATTTTGAAAGTACGAAAGATTTCCACCAGATGGATACCGCATATATTGACAGATGACCAAAAAAAAAACCAAAAAAAAAAAACACCGGATACGAGTATAAACCGCTATGCATTTGCTCAAAATGTTTCCCAAATGCAATCAAAGACAATTTGCAAACATTGTTACTGGTGACGAAACATGGGTTCACTATTTCGAACCAGTAAGAAAAATCGGAAACAAAATATGGCTAACTAAACACGATAGAAGACCTGTAGTTACCAAAAGAACCATAAACGCAAAGAAGGTTCTTTATTGCATATTCTTCTCATGTGATGGTATAGCCGTACAAATTCCAGTGCCGAAGGGCAAAAGTGTTACAGGTCGGTATTACCGAGATATTATACAAAAAAGCTCAAGGAATATTATCATAAACGACGCCCTGTGTCAGGATTTAAGCATGTTCGTCTACTTCATGATAATGCTCCATCACATACATCTGAACTTGTGAAGCAATTTTTGAAGTCGAAGAAGTTACAGTCTTGCCACATCCACCATACTCTCCAGATCTAACCCTATGCGACTTTTTCCTTTTTCCAAAACTTAAAAAGTTCTTATCTGGTCGTCGTTACAAGTCCCGACAAGCCCTTGGCTCAGCCATCAGTCAGTGCCTCAGAGGTCTACCTAAATTAGTGTACCGTGAAGCACTTCAGAAATGGATTCAGAGATTGAAATTATGTATTTCAAACCGCGGAGAATACTTTGAAGGGATGTAATGTTCATTTCACTATTTAAGTCGAATGCTTTTAAGATATCATACAATACACTTTACATATTGAACAGCTGTCGTAACCTTTTTTCTGCCTAATTCAACATACGTTAACTTGTCGAAGTTCTTGTACTTTCTGAACTTTTGTCTGTATGCTCCGGGTACTAATTCATATCTTTTTGAAATAGCGGCCTTGACCTTGTCTGCTCTCAGTTTTGCCCAGTACAGAGTACAATACGGTGGCTTTGCCAATCAGCACACTTTGCAGCATGGTTTAGCAGACATTTCGCGGCCACTTCTAAATTTCTGCCACTTGTTCAATTTTGTTTTCTATGTTTCTCATTATAATCTAATTTTAATTCCGTCAATTTTAGAGGATCAATTTAATATTTACAGTTTCAAATGTTTTTTTCTTTTATAACACTATCACGAGCAATGTAAACACGCCTATACGTGGCTGTGCGTATAAACATTTGTTACATGTACTGCTTTTACTAAGGCAATACACATCTAGGCTATCCATAGCTCCCGCTTACTACAGAAGTCAAGCAACAGATGAAATCAACATCACAAATTATTTATGATTTTATTTGTATTCCAAGCAATGGATTTTCATCAATGATAAAAACTTCTGTAAAACAGTGTATGTCTAAAATCCTGGTCACCCTTATGTAAACAATGGATAAATTTGGCAACTTTGATAGACTACTGCTAGCACGACAATGACATTAGGCGTTGAAAACCTATAACAGAAATTTATCGAGTCAACAGAAGCATTCAGTGAGCTCATGCTTGTCAACAATTACAAACCGTCCCTTACCTTCGTGCACTTCCACTTCCTCTGCGATGTCAAGGAGATTCATCTGCATCCTCTGTCGTGTCTATAAACGATTTGCCTATACCTGAGTTCTTCATGTTCCTCCACCTCAGGCTTCTGTTAACTCCGTAATATTACAGAATATCTTTCGAAGTCGGTCTTTAACAGCTGCGTCTTCACCTTTCAAAGGCGCATCAAAACTAAAACGTTGCACATCCCCTTTCGCAGTACGTTTTTTAAGTTTTTCCAAAATTAGCAATTTACACATAAGGAAGAGTTTTCAATCATATGAGTTAATGTGCATGTCTTTGTTGATATACTTGTTTTTCAGCGTCTTAATGATCTAAACAGTTCTTCATTTGATGGAACTTTGTTTTGTGTTTTTGTCATTTTTAACGAAGCGTTATGTAAGTGAACAATGTGAAATGTATGGAAACGTGTTGTTAATACAATTCACCAATGGTTATCGATTAAAAATGTAAATATAAGTTATAAGGTGTCATTTTAAAATATTTATCAGGATATAAATACGGGTTGGTATGTGATAAAATTTTCCATAAAGCGCGCAGACCAGCTCGTATTTATATTCCGATATATATTTTAAAATGATACCTTATTTTTTAATTATTATTTTGGAAATCATATTGTCTCAATGTTTTCTTCATGTAAAAGTTTTTTTGCAACCTTAACTTTTAGTTCTCCTGTTTTTTCATAAAAGATGTAACCTCTAATCCGAAGTTTACAACTAATGTAAAGAACACATCCTTTTTCAAAGTATGACCAATTTGAACGATCGGTGAAACAAGAAAATAGGTGACCGATAACATGATAATTTCTGCTGGCTATCAAATTTGATAAATCAGATAAACTAAATAATTTAAAAAAAAACTATGAATTTAAATCTGCAAAAATTAAATTTTTCATTATCCCAGACGAGTGTTTAATTCTGTAGTTCAGAATACCCCAAAATACCAGCCCAAATCAACAACACAATTTTAAGAATTAACTATTTACAGTAGGGGATGTATATAAAATAAAAAGGTCTAACTTACAGTAATCTCCAAGATAAGTTCATGAAGCAGTGTCCGTTGTTTGTTCACTGCGGGGGGGAATTCACACACCAGAACAAGCCTGTTTACAGCGCTGTCGAAATCAGCTGTTAAGTCAATCCCCAAGTATTATAATTATGTAGTTCTAAAACGTGATCTTACCACAAAAATTACAGTCTATTAATATTAAAACAAAATAGTAGAGAGTCCCGCTCTAGGTCACATGTGTCAATAAACATCTAGGACGCATGTACCACACAACACAATAGAATTTCCTTCCAGTAGTCTGGCTTACCCGACAATTCTGCTTGTTCACTTGTGAATTCGAGGACATAGGATATCCATTACACAAAAATTGAATCTTTTAAAAATACATCTGTTTGTTGGTACATTTCATGCATTAATGACTGATATACGTTGTTGTTTGATCAAATAATAGAAAATCTCAGGTAAACATAGCAAAATCCTACTTCATTTGATGCGCCTAAAATATCGGGTATCCTACGGCTGTGTTTACGTGGGATTTTTTTTTATATCATTTAACCAAAATACAGTTGTAAATTGATCATTAATTTAATACATGAAATGCACCAATAAAAATATTTCTGAAGGAGTTTAATTTTTGAGTTCCCATTGAGTTTTCAAAAAGATTTATGAATAATACAAAAATAAAGGTGGTTTCATGGGAAACGTTTGTGGTAAATGTAGGTTTTTAGCAATATCAAAACATTTACAAATAGTTTTACATTATTGAAGTATCATATGTCCTTAAATAAAAGAAGAATTTCAATAAGGTTACCGTGTAGAATTATTTGAAACTAAACGATGCACATATAGTTTAATTATTTTTTCCCCTTATCGTTGTCGATGTATATATACATGCAGTTCCTAAGATCGGTAAAGTTGGCTACTAGTAACCAGCTACTAGTAACTGGCTACTTAAAAAGAGAAAAGTTGGCTACTAGTAGCCAACTACTTGAACCAGGAAAAGTTAGCTACTAGTATCCAGTTACTAGTAGCCAGCTACTAAAAGTATGAAAAGTTAGCTACTCGTAGCCAGCTACTACAAAATATAAAAGTTATAATTACTGATTATATAGTGATAGCTCGCTACCAGATAAAAGTTAATGAGTTTGAAAATTATTATCTATCAGATTTATTTCTAAAGAGGACGAGGAGTCGTATGAAATTTCATGCTCAATTATCCCCAATTACATAACGTTGCAATGCAAAATACGAATAAACTTTTTCAACTGAGTGTTTACTTTAAAAGTGATACGGATTGAATTCAGACCTTCAATCATTTGATATACCATCCATTTTGAGATATCTGCTACTTTTACAATTTGATTCGAGTTACCCTGAAATTTCAACATAAGTGTGAATACCGTAAGAAACTTTATGTTTGACTTTATGTTTGTATTAGATATCTGACGAATTTACGACTATACATATGGCAAGAAGTGATAGATGGTATTTTGGTACTCCACGAATTTTCAGATATCGCTCTTTAGGAAATCAGTTACTTATACATTTTGATTATCGGTACAATGAAATTTCAAGATCCGTGTGAACTCCGTGTTTATATCATAAATTTAACTAACTTACAACGATACGTATGGCAAGTAGTGATATTGGGTATCCTGATATGTCATCAATTTTCAGATATCACGCTTAAGGAAGTCAGCTACATATACCTTTTGATGGCAGGTAAACTGAAATTTCAAGTTTTTCGCAAATATCTTAAGGAACTCTGAGTTTGTATTAGATATCTGACGAATTTACAATTATCAAAGTGAAGAAGAGTGATATTAGGTATCTTGACATGCCATAAATTTCCAGATATCACGCTTAAGGAAGTCAGCTACTTATACCTTTTGATTCCTGGTATCCTGAAATTTCAAGTTTTTCATAAATATCTTAAAGAACTGTGTTTGTTTTAGATATCTGACTAGTTTACAACTGTCCATGTGAAGTGGAGTGGTACTAGGTATCTTGATATGCCATCAATTTCTAGATATCACGCTTAAGGAAGTCAGCTACTTATACCTTTTGATTCCTGGTATCCTGAAATTTCAAGTTTTCCGTAGATATCTTAAAGAACGCCTTGTTTGTATTAGATATCTGAGTAATTTATAACTATTCATGTGAAGTGGAATGATATTAGGTATCTTGATATGCCATCAATTTTCAGATATCACCCTTAAGGAAGTCAGCTACATATACCTTTTGATTGCAGGTAACATGAAATTTCAAGTTTTCTACCAATATTTTAAGGAACTCTGAGTTTGTATTAGATATCTGACGAATTTACAATTATCAAAGTGAAGAAGAGTGATATTAGGTATCTTGACATGCCATAAATTTCCAGATATCACGCTTAAGGAAGTCAGCTACTTATACCTTTTGATTCCTGGTATCCTGAAATTTCACGTTTTTCATAAATATCTTAAAGAACTGTGTTTGTTTTAGATATCTGACTAGTTTACAACTGTCCATGTGAAGTGGAGTGGTACTAGGTATCTTGATATGCCATCAATTTCTAGATATCACGCTTAAGGAAGCCAGCTACTTATACCTTTTGATTCCTGGTAACCTGAAATTTCAAATTTTTCATAAATATCTTAAAGAACTCCTTGTTTGTATTAGATATCTGACAAATTTACAACTATCCATGTGAAGTGGAATGGTATTAGATATCTTGATATGCCATCATTTTTCAGATATCACCCTTAAGGAAGTCAGCTACTTATACCTTTTGATTACAGGTAACCTGAAATTTCAAGTTTTCAACAATATTTTAAGGAACTCTGAGTTTGCATTAGATATCTGACTAATTTACAATTATCAAAGTGAAGAAGAGTGATATTAAGTATCTTCACATGCCATAAATCTCCAGATATCACGCTTAAGGAAGTCAGCTACTTATACCTTTTGATTCCTGGTATCCTGAAATTTCAAGTTTTTCATAAATATCTTAAAGAACCCAGTGCTTGTATTAGATATCTGACTAGTTTACAACTATCCATGTGAAGTGGAGTGGTACTAGGTATCTTGATATGCCATCATTTTTCAGATATCACTCTTAAGGAAGTCAACTACATATACCTTTTGATGGCAGGTAAACTGAAATTTCAAGTTTTCGCAAATATGTTGAGGAACTCTGTATTTGTATTAGATATCTGACTAATTTACAACTACCCAAGTGAAGTGGTGTGATATTAGATATCTTGATATGCCAACAATTTTCGGATATCATACTTAACGAAGTCAGTTACTTATACCTTTTGATTACAGGTAACCTGAAATTTCAAGTTTTCTACCAATATTTTAATGAACTCTGAGTTTGTATTAGATATCTGACGAATTTACAATTATCAAAGTGAAGAAGAGTGATATTAGGTATCTTGACATGCCATAAATTTCCAGATATCACGCTTAAGGAAGTCAGCTACTTATACCTTTTGATTCCTGGTATCCTGAAATTTCACGTTTTTCAAAAATATCTTATAGAACTATGTGCTTGAATTAGATATCAGACTAGTTTACAACTATCCATGTGAAGTGGAGTGATATTAAGTATCTTAATATGCCATCAAATTTTAGATATCACGCTTAAGGAAGTCAGCTACTTATACCTTTTGATTGCAGGTAAACTCAAATTTAAAGTTGTTAGAAGATAGTTTAAGGAGCTCCTTGTTTGTTTTAGATATCTGATTAATTTACCAATGCACACATGACAAGATGTGATATTAGGTATCTTGATATGCCATCAATTTTCAGATATCACGTTTAACGAAGTCAGCTACTTATACCTTTTGACTCTAGGTAGCCTGAAATTTCAAGTTTTTCATAAATATCTTAAAGAACTCTGTGCTTGTATTAGATATCTGATTAGTTTACAACTATCCATGTGAAGTGGAGTGGTACTAGGTATCTTGATATGCCATCAATTTTCAGATATCACCCTTAAGGAAGTCGGCTACTTATACCTTTTGATTGCAGGTAACCTGAAATTTCAAGTTTTTCATAAATTTCTCAAGGAACTCTGTGTTTGTACTAAGAATCTGACTAATTTACAATTAACCATGTGAAGAAGACTGATATTAGGTGTCTTGATATACCATCAATTTTTAGATATCACGCTTAAGGAAGTCAGCTACTTATACCTTTTGATTGCAGGTAAACTGAAATTTCAAGTTTTTCATAAATATCTTAAAGAACTCTGTATTTGTATTAGATATCTGACTAATTTACAACTATACACGTGAAGAGGTGTGATATTAGGTATCTTCATATGCCAACAATTTTGAGATATCACGCTTAAGGAAGTCCGCTACTTATACCTTTTGATTGCAGGTAACCTAAAATTTCAAGTTTTCCGTAGATATCTTAAGGAACTCTGCGTTTATATTCCATATCTGACTAAGTTCCAACTATCCACGTGAAGAGGAGTGATATTAGGGATCTTGATATGCCATCAATTTTCAGATATCACCCTTAAGGAAGTCAGCTACTTATACCTTTTGACTCCTCGACACCTGAAATTTCAACTTTTTCATAAATATCTTAAGTAACTCTGCTTTTGTATTAGATATCTGACTAACTTACAACTATGCACATGAAGAGGAGTGATATTAGGTATCTTGATATACAATTAATTTTCGGATATCACCCTTAAGGGAGTCAGCTACTTGTACATTTTGATTGCTGGTAAACTGAAATTTCAAGTGTTTAGTAAATATTTTGAGGATTTCCGTTTTTGTTTTAGATATCTGATTAATTTACCAATGCACATATGACAAGGAGTTATATTAAGTATCTTGATATGCCTTCAATTTTGAGATATCACGCTTAATGAAGTCAGCGTGAAGTACATTTTGATTGCAGGTAACCTGAAATTTCAAGTTTTTAGAAAATATTTTAAGGAGCTCCGTGTTTGTTTTAGATATTTGATTAATTTACCAATGCACACATGACAAGATGTGATATTAGGTATTTTGATCTGCCATCAATTTTCAGATATCACCCTTAAGGAAGTCAGCTACTTATACCATTTGATTCTAGGTAGACTGAAATTTCAAGTTTTCCGTACATATCTTAAGGAACTCTGCGTTTGTATTAGATATATCACTAATTTACCATCTCACATATGACAAGGAGTGATATTAAGTATCTTATTATGATATCAATTTTCAGATATCACGCTTAAGGAAGTTAGCTACTTAGACCTTTTGGTTCCTGGTTACCTGAAATTTCAAATGTTTTGTAGATATCTTTTAAGGAGCTGTGTGTTTGTATTAGATATCAGACTAATTATCTACTTTCAACCTGAAGAGGAGTGGTATTAGGTATCTTGAAATGCCATCAATTGTCAGATAGATATGTTAGATACTTGACTAATTTATCTTTGCCGATATTACAGAGCTTTATATGAACTGTCTTGATATGCAATCAATTTTGAGATATCACGTTCGACGAAGTCAGCTACTTATACCTTTTGATTCCAGACATCTTGAAATTTAAAGTGTTTTGTATATAGCTTAAGGAACTGTTAGATATCTGACTGTAAACTATCCACGTGAAGAGGTATGATAATAGGTATCAAGATACCTAATATCACTCCTCTTCACGTGGTTGGTTGTAAGTTAGTCAGATATCTAATACAAACGCAGAGATCCTCAAGATATTTACGGAAAACTTCAAATTTCAGGTTACTTAGAATCAAAACGTATAAGTAGCTAACTTCCTCAAGGGTGATATTTGAAAATTGATGGCATATCAAGATACCTAATACCACTCCACTTCATATGGATAGTTGTAAATTAGTCAGATATCTAATACAAACAAGGCGTTCTTTAAGATATTTATGAAAAACTTGAAATTTCAGGTTACCTGTAATCAAAAGGTATAAGTAGCTGACTTCCTTAAGGGTGATATCTGAAAATTGATGGCATATCAAGATATCTAATACCATTCCACTTCACATGGATAGTTGTAAATTTGTCAGATATCTAATACAAACAAGGAGTTCTTTAAGATATTTATGAAAAACTTGAAATTTCAGGTTACCAGGAATCAAAAGGTATAAGTAGCTGGCTTCGTTAAGTATGATATCCGAAAATTGTTGGCATATCAAGATATCTAATATCACACCACTTCACGTGGGTAGTTGTAAATTAGTCAGATATCTAATACAAATACAGAGTTCCTTAAGATATTAGCGAAAAACTTGAAATTTCAGTTTACCTGCCATCAAAAGGTATATGTAGCTGACTTCCTTAAGAGTGATATCTGAAAAATGATGGTATATCAAGATACCTAGTATCAGATTTTGTCATATGTGCATTGGTAAATTAATCAGATATTTCAAACAAAGACGGAGTTCCTTAATATATTTTCTAAAAACTTTACTTTTCTGGTTACCTGCAATCAAAAGGTATAAGTAGTTGGCTTCCTTAAGCGTGGTATCTCAAAATTAATGGCATATCAAGATACCTAGTACCACTCCACTTCACATGGATAGTTGTAAACTCGTCAGATATCTAATACAAGCACAGGGTTCTTTAAGATATTTATGAAAAACGTGAAATTTCAGGATACCAGGAATCAAAAGGTATAAGTAGCTGACTTCCTTAAGCGTGATATCTGGAAATTTATGGCATGTCAAGATACCTAATATCACTCTTCTTCACTTTGATAATTGTAAATTCGTCAGATATCTAATACAAACTCAGAGTTCCTTAAGATATTTGCGAAAAACTTGAAATTTCAGTTTACCTGCCATCAAAAGGTATATGTAGCTGACTTCCTTAAGCGTGATATCTGAAAATTGATGACATATCACGATACCCAATATCACTACTTGCCATACGTATCGTTGTAAGTTAGTTAAATTTATGATATAAACACGGAGTTCACACAGATCTTGAAATTTCATTGTACCGATAATCAAAATGTATAAGTAACTGATTTCCTAAAGAGCGATATCTGAAAATTCGTGGAGTACCAAAACACCATCTATCACTTCTTGCCATATGTATAGTCGTAAATTCGTCAGATATCTAATACAAACATAAAGTCAAACATAAAGTTTCTTACGGTATTCACACTTATGTTGAAATTTCAGGGTAACTCGAATCAAATTGTAAAAGTAGCAGATATCTCAAAATGGATGGTATATCAAATGATTGAAGGTCTGAATTCAATCCGTATCACTTTTAAAGTAAACACTCAGTTGAAAAAGTTTATTCGTATTTTGCATTGCAACGTTATGTAATTGGGGATAATTGAGCATGAAATTTCATACGACTCCTCGTCCTCTTTAGAAATAAATCTGATAGATAATAATTTTCAAACTCATTAACTTTTATCTGGTAGCGAGCTATCACTATATAATCAGTAATTATAACTTTTATATTTTGTAGTAGCTGGCTACAAGTAGCTAACTTTTCATACTTTTAGTAGCTGGCTACTAGTAACTGGATACTAGTAGCTAACTTTTCCTGGTTCAAGTAGCTGGCTACTAGTAGCCAACTTTTCTCTTTTTAAGTAGCCAGTTACTAGTAGCTGGTTACTAGTAGCCAACTTTACCGATCTCAGTTCCTAATATTTACATTTCATGAAATATTTTTAGCGCCAACATTATTGCATTGAAATCTTTTGGGGGAGGGTCTTCTCATTAGTAATCTAATTTTAGAATTGTATTCTTACATTTGTAACAAATATATCCCATATCATACATTGCCCGTCATATTTTCATAAGTAACCGGTTTTTCCCTGTTGAAACATCAATTTTAGATATGTCCGCACAAAAACAACGGAATGAGATTTGAGCATAAGAACAATTGTAATTATTGTATTAATCTTTTATGAAAATGTCTTTTAATTCTTTTCATGCTGACGTCACAATTATTTTTAATTTGTCGCGTTTTTGAATCTGCGAAATGTCTGGTTTGTTTTACAATGTAGCAGACGTCAATGTACAGCGAGATCGGAGGTGCTCTACAATTGAAATCTAACACAGAGAAACCGGTAAGAAGATTAAGGAGTTGATATATGATAAAGATGTAGTAATAAATGCAAAATATTCAACAAGTGCGAGTACATGATCTTGCAAGCAGAAACGGGAGATTGATACTAGTCAGCTGTTCCCCACAAGTAATCGTATAGTGCGATGTGTGATACATATTATGTTGCATTCAAATGACAAAGAAGGCCTTCTAAAAGAAAGAAAACTTGAATATATAACATTCATCTGTAGGCATTGTTTTAGTTGAATTGCGATACATTAACTGTATACTGCATGCTGATTCAATCCCGTCAGGATCCGTGTTAGAATAGACCCTCGGTACCCCCCTGCTTGTCGTAAAAGGAGACTTAATGGGGCGGTCCTTTGGATGAGACCGCAAAAACCGAGGTCCCATGTCACAGCAGGTGTGACTCGATAACGACCCTTCCCTGCTCAAAGGCCGTAAGCGCCGAGCATAGACCTACATTTTACAGCCCTTCACCGGCAATGGTGATGTCTCCATATGAATTGAACAATTCTCGAGTGGGACGTTAAACAATAAATGATATAATCGACTCTGATTAATATTACATGGTTTTCTCAACGCAACTAAGACAAAAAATGTAAGATGCATACAAAACACACTAACTTTGTACAACAAAATAGTATACAGTTGGTAGGTAAGAGAGTTAAGAAATTTTATATTAAAGTCGATACTGAATTACATGTAACAGATCAACACAAACGCTGTAGAGCTTTTTAACCGACTATCACGTCATATCAAAGCACATGAAACACAAACAAACATATCACTTAGAAACATTTCATGCAAGAATATACAGATAAGAATTATAGAGGGAAAATAAAACACGGTTAAAACAAAAGTGAATGTCAAACAAACACGCAAAATAGAATAACTTGCAACAAGTGGCCTCCAGGCCCCCGGTCTCCCGAGTATTAGTTAAAAGTATCACTACTGTAGCTCCCAGGGCTACGAAATGTAGAATAATTTTCCGGTTCTACATATCTAACATAAATTCTAATATTCAGCAGTAGTATACTTGCAACACAAAATGTGTTCTTTTAAAAAACACTAATGTCCCCGAAAGTGTCCATATTGATGAAAGACTTTACATATGATATGTTATATAACACCATATGACTATTCTGGACCAAGAGTCATAACTCTGGGTGGCAAAATTCACAAAACACACAAACTTTGTACAACAAAAGAGTATACAATTAACGGCAAACTAACAAATCGACTTTATGATAAACGGGATGATTTCAACTTCTCCATCGTCAGCTTCCCACATTTATGTAGCAATATTTCTTTATCGCCTGCATTTGGTATTTACATATCTCAACTGATTCGATACACAAGAGCTTGTTCTGCGTATAGTCAGTTTTTAAATCGAAGCAGGCTACTGATACACAAGTTGATGGTGCAGGGGTTCCAACAGTCTCGTTTGAGATGGACATTTCGCAAGTTCCATGGTCGTTATAACGATCTGGTTTGCCAGTGCAATCTTTCGTTAGTTTTCCTCACAAAGTATCGGCAAAATAAAAGAAGTCTTTCAATTGATAAAGACATTTAATCACTATGACCATTTTGGCTACACCCTGGGCCCAAATCCCTACCCCTGGGATCATGAAATTTATAGTTTTGTAGAGGACTACCTGCTTCTTCTATTTATTGATTGATTGATTGAATATTGGTTTACGTCCCTCTCGAAAATATTTAACTCATATGGAGACGTCACCACTGTCGGCGAAGGGCTGTAAAATTTAGGCCTATGCTCGGCGCTTATGGTCATTGAGCAGGGAGGGATCTTTATCGTGCCACATCTGCTGTGACACGGGACCTCGGTTTCTGTGGTTTCATCCGAAGGACCGATCTATTTAGTCGCCTTTTACGACAAGCAAGGGTGTACTGAGGACCTATTCTAACCCGGATCCCCACGGGATTCTATATATTTATTCAGTTGCAATTTAATATCAATAACATTAAACGTTATCTAAATGTTTTCACTTAAACACTATCTGCCAAGTTTGACGTCGCCTTGGAGTCAGAATCTCTACCCTGGGGATCATAAAATTTACACTTTTGGTAGAGGCCTTCTTGCTCTGCATGTCTGCATTCAATTTTTTCTTACAGATGTGCAGTTCAAGAGAAGAATTTTTTTTAAAGAATTGGACAACTTTAACGGTTTGTGCTCCAGCCTAAAACCCCGAAGGTGCAGGAATTCTTTTAATATGTCCCCTTATCCCAAAGATGCTTGATATTAAATTTGAAAAAAATTGAATGGATGGTTATCAAGAAGTTAATGTTCAATTCTCAACGCACAACGGCCGACGACGGACGCAGACCAATAGCAATAGGTCACCAACGTGGCTCAGGTGACTTAAAAAGCGAAGCACTATAAGTAAGTAAGCATATGAATATAATTTAGAATTTCTCTTAAGCCATACCACAGCAGAGGAGGTAGCAATAAACTATAAAAGTAGACAAATATATTTTGATAAGTCATATTAATCACAACGTACAAAATCAGCTGCACAGATAGAAAGAGCAGAAGCAACATAGAAACTAGGTGCACTTGACCTAAGATCAGCATTTGCAATTGCATGTAGGACCCGACTATCTGTCAATAAAGCTTTAAAACTGACTTAAGGTTGTAAGATCCCTAGCTTCATTTGGTAAAGAGTTCCAGATCTTAAGAGCACTTTGCAATCCAGACGTGGTTGTTTTCACACTGGACACAACAGCAGTATTTAAATATCTAAAGCTGTAAAGGGATTTTTAAATGTAATGAGATCATGAAGATTTGTTTATGATTTTTTTTTCATAACCAGAGTGCGTAGTGGTCTTGGGAGACGACAATTTTAATAAAAAGAACTCGATCTATAATCGTCATACACGTACATGAAACCGAGGATCCTTTCCTGCAGTTTCTCCATTTTTATAACATTCTTTTCAGCGTAAAAATACCAGGTAAGAGAATAATAACTAAACTTTTATAGAATAAAGGAATTAATGGTGAGCTTACTCAATCGATTATGATTGCATCCTATTATTTTCAAAACATTCAGTTGTACAGCCGCTTTCTTACGAATGTTAGCAATGTGAGAATTAGAATTTAATTCAATCGAAAGTCAATACTATGGTTAGTCGTAATAGTTTAAATTCATGTTAATTAATTTAAATGAAATATTTTTTATTGATTATTGTAAATTCTGGTTTATTATAATTAACAATAATCAAATTATTAATTAGATTATCTTATATACTTATACCTTTTACCGATTGTACAGTTATTAGACATATTTTACTACATCACAACGAAGAAACGATGTAAATAAAGTAAGTCGCAGTGTATACAAATGTGTTGATGTTTGTTTCTTTAATTTTTTAAAAAAAATTCTTTTCTTTCAATTCTATTTTTGTTAAGAGTTATCGGACTTGAATATACTTGTATTTGCCCTCGTGTTCCGCGGTAAATACCGGCATCGGAAAGATACCGATAATACTGTGCACCTCTACAATGTTGCTGCATACGATACAAATGAAAGGTGAAGACAATGAACAGTGATTAATCTCATAACTCCAATAAGAAATACAAAATATAGAGTTGGGAGAACACGGACTTTTGGATATACCAGAGGTGGGATCAGGTGCTTAGGAGGAGTAAGCATCCCCTGTCAACCGGTCCACCCGCCGTGAGCCCCATATCCCGATCAGGCAAACGGAGCTATCCGTAGTCAAAATCAGTGTGCCAAGAACGGCCTAACAATTGGCATGAAACATGTCAGACAGCATTTGACCCAATGATATGTTGTATTGGCAAACTAGATCGTTAAAACGACCATAGAATTTGCGAAATACTGACTTTATACGAGACTATAAAGTTGAGTTGTTAGTTTGCCATTAATATCTACTTTCAATGAAATGTCCAAGTATGAAGCAGAAATGGACGACTCTATGGTGTCTTTTATTTAGAGTTCACTGGGATATATCGACATATGAATGAAAATTATTATTGTTAATAGAGAATACGTCGTCAATATATCTAAATGCCGAAGGCCACAGCAAGAGATTTTTTCTTCTCAAGTAGAAGTTTTTGAATAACGTTTGCTTTATATGAATATAAGAATAAGTCAGCTAACCAAGGATCACGATTCGTGCCTATGGGAATTCCACCAGACTGTTGGAAGACCTGATCACCAAAGACCACGAAGATATTGTCAATGAGGAACTCTAGCATATTTTTTATTTCAACTTCAGAGTACTTGTGCGTAGAATCAGAGAAGAAATATGCATCTTTGAGTCTCACTTTCAATAATGTCAAATGAATTTGAAGCTTTCAACTGTTTCACAGTATCATAGTAACAGCAATTTTGACATAAAAATATGGGTATGTAATATTGAATAGTGAACAACTTACTCCAATGGATTTAGATAAATTAATAAATTATATCTTTGATTTACAAATCCTGGCCCGGCAATGGTGTGCCTCTGTTGGTCCAACCAAAAGTCATCAATTGTTGGAAGAAGATAGGTTCTCTGTATTTTGTGGAAAGTTGTATTCCTAAATATTGGTAGACGTATAAACTGAGAGAGCCATTCTACATTGCGAAAGTTATATCTAGAAAATAAAATTGCTGAAGCTAACAATAAATCACCACTATGCATTCTCTTGTTCAGAATTGACTGAGAACACCACTTTTTCAAAACATGGTCATTTCTGCATGCCAATGCCTAAAAATAAGCAAGAAATAATCAAAATTTGCTTGACAGATTTTGACCAATGTTGAGTGTGGTTCAATTTTGATGACAGCTGTAATGATATTAGTGTGATAAGTAGAATTGACTAACCCACTTAAATGTAATATAAAGCCAATGATATTCTTGACCAGAGTTACATCTGCAGCACACTTGTTACAAGTATTGTTGATATTGATAAGGGATACGAAGTGCATGAGGATTTGCTGATACACAAATAAAGGTGTCTGATATAAGGTTGTTGAAATTCTGATGTTATTCTAATAAGGCCAGGGTCCACATCTGTCTCATCATCCATCAATCCACCTTCGTCAGTACTGTCTTCGTCATGAAGATGACCATTTTTCGGCCCTCTCAAACAATGTATTGTTTAGTCGAACAGTAGAATTAACATTTGTGTACTTTGATCTCTCTTTTTGTAAGATAAGGTTGAAACTCACCAAACATAATACCAATAGTTGAAAATGAAATGTAACTAATCAAAGAAAACAATTTAATAAGTAACAATAATTAATTAGAGTTATTCGAAAACTGAGTTCATGTTTCTCATTTGAACTGTCATCTTCAGAGTCAGACCTTTCTATCTCTGATATTCCTATGACTGAAAGTCAGCAAATATCTGACTACACGTAATTATGCCATGTAATTTGTTTCTTAAAATAGAATCACAGACCCTCTTTTGTTTGACAGACCTCTAACACCCTCCCCGATATCTATCTATTTAAAAAACGGATGTCCCGTGTCACAGTAGGTGTGGTAAGCTGAAGAACCCTCACTGCTCAGTGGCCGTAAGCGCCGAGCATATGTCTAAATTTGAAGCCCTTCATCGGTCTTGGTGACATCTCCATATGAGTGAAAAAATCTCGAGAAGGCCGTTAAACAAGATACAATCAATCAACAATACTAAATTGACCAACGACATAAACAACAGTGAATTGTCAATTTTTCGGGACGACTCGTCCCTTAAGAACCCTGTCTGCCCTTCTTAAACACCTACCTTTCATATGGGGCCATCCATCTTCCCTCTCAGCTACAGATCTTTTGCTGGACCATGCATGTTTTCACCGGAATTTCTTTAGCAACTGACCACGTGTCTTAGTCTCGTATTTGCACCCATCTATATGCTAGGAATCATGGTGACACCTACTTGTTGTATATGAGCATTTTTATTAAGCACTTAGCTGTATTTGACATGTATCCTACAGTTATTGCATACATTTTTACGCATGTAATATCACTTCAAATATGGGGTATTTCCATTTTTTAAAAAAGTTGAGGCCTATAGTGCGAAACTGTCCCCTGCTTACTCAAGAGATGCACATCATACGTATTAATTTACCCCCGCGTTTATGTTATATTGACATATGCAGAGGAATATTAGATTACATACATACATGATAGTACGTGTAGTTATATCAGGATGAAAATTTACTCTCATGAATATTATTTTATCAAAATACTTACCATACAAAATATTACCTTTCTGAGTGTTTAGAACGAAAGCAGTTATACAGAAATCGTAAGAATAACCTTAGGAGCCCCACGAAATCGGAGGAAATTCTACAAAATCACATTTTAGTTTTAAACATCTTTAATATTCAAGTCAATGGGAAATGAATAGCCTAGTGGTTAGCAAACAAGAAACCAGGGTTCGATTCCAGCACCGGGCCAAGTTATTACAATTTCCGTATCAGATTTGATGTTTAAGGGAAAGTATTTCCTCGAAGTCGAACATTTCCATATTCATTTACATGATATTTATTTACAGTTTAGGGCTCACAGCGGCTGTGACCGGTCAACAGGGGATACTGACTCCCCTAGGCACCTGATCCCACCTCTGGTATGTCCAGGGGTCCGTGTTTGCCCAACTCTCTATTTTGTATTGCTTATAGGAGTTATGAGATTGATCACTGTTCATTATCTTCACCTTTCATGAATGTAATTTAGAATAAATACATGTCTTCGAAAAAGCTCCTGGTACTGGTTCTCATTAGAAAAATATGATACAGCCCATGATAACATTTCTCACATAGATAGGGATTTGTATGATACAGCCCATGATAACATTTCTCACATAGATAGGGATTTGTATGATACAGCCCATGATAACTTTTCTCACATAAATAGGGATTTAAATATGATACAGCCCATGATAACATTTCTCACATAGATAGGGATTTAAATATGATACATCCCATGATAACATTTCTCACATAGATAGGGATTTGTATGATACAGCCCATGATAACATTTCTCACATAGATAGGGATTTAAATATGATACAGCCCATGATAACATTTCTCACATAGATAGGGATTTGTATGATACAGCCCATGATAACATTTCTCACATAGATAGGGATTTGTATGATACAGCCCATGATAACATTTCTCACATAGATAGGGATTTGTATGATACAGCCCATGATAACATTTCTCACATAGATAGGGATTTGTATGATACAGCCCATGATAACATTTCTCACATAGATAGGGATTTGTATGATACAGCCCATGATAACATTTCTCACATAGATAGGGATTTAAATATGATACAGCCCATGATAACATTTCTCACATAGATAGGGATTTAAATATGATACATCCCATGATAACATTTCTCACATAGATAGGGATTTGGTCACTTTCAACTTGCATTTGAAAATTCTGCATATTTTATCAATGCATGTATGACACGTTTGCCTTACGCGGATATTTTTTTTTCATTTCGAAGAATGGTTGACTCTGAATACTCGTATACTGTACATTACATTTAATATAATTTTACATCATTGAGATTTGATGGGAAAAAGTAGAATTTGTAGTACATGTACTTTTATATTTCACTTCATTTCGTACAAGTAAACCTCTTCAATATATCAAAAATATAAGTTCCTGCACATCTCCCTTTCGATGACCCCGAACAGCTCTTTACTCTGTTGATATGCCGTTCTATAAAGAGATGGGAACCACGAGGAAGTGACAGACATGTATGGTACTCTATACAGAGCAAAGAACAGCATGCCAAGTACTTCTTGATTAGTTTTCAAAAGCGTTATCTTGCCAGCATGTAACATCATTTGAAGCGTTCGATTTCATTTTAAAAATCTATCACCGAAGTACATTATCACCCAGTCTATGTAGCAGGACAGATCTGTAAATGGGAGGGATAATTTTCATAATTATAGAAAAATCATGAAAATTTTGTGTTTTATATTCAACAGCAATCAACTTCAAAATTCGTAGCGCTTTTCTCTTGAACGACTCAGGGGTGACCAATATAGGACTCTTAATCAAATATTTTTCAACAATATGTCACATGACTATCCCTTAAAACCACAAACGCCGACGATGCTGGAATATCGAAAAAGCTCTTCGAGGACTTTCGTCCATGGCGAACTAAAAAGTTTGACAAACAGACCAATTTTAGGAACTGATGAGTTGTACTTTGATATCCAAAGTTTATACCAAACATTTTGAACTGATTTTATCGTTTGGGAAATATTTTAAATTTTATTTCTTTATCACGAATTTGCAAAAAATATGAATTATTTGTATTTTTCAAAGTATCATTATCGCTTCATCGGTCAAAAGCGATGATTACTCTCCCTTGGCACCTAATTCCAGCTCTGGTGTGTCCTAAGATTCGGATTTGTCTTTCTCTAAATTTTGTATTCTTTACAGCATATATGGGATTGATCAATAATACATGTATACATAATCCAGCATCCATATTTTTGTAGAGCAGGGGATTATTTTCTCCATGATCAAAACAACGGCGGACGGGAGGTTCGCAATTTACTCATGAAAAGTGAAGATAACTAAAGGTGACTAATCTCAAAAATCCCACAAAGAAGATAAGATTAAGAGTATGGTCAATCAACAGGGAATACTTGTTCCTCCTAGGCACCTGATTCCATCTCTGGTGTGTTTAGAGACCCGTGTTTGTGATTCTCTTGATTTTGTATTCTTTATAGGATTCATGAGATTGATCATTGTTCGTTATCTTTACTTGTTGATAGTAAATATTGTCAATAAATATTGTTCAATAATTTTTGTCCATACCCTGCCCATCTTTATTCATCATTCTAAAGCGCTGCATTTGGTTTGGTTGAAGATCACCAACTGAAGCATTATATTTCGATAATACTTATAAATGTACTTCAATCAATCAGAAACAATTAAGAATGGAAAGAAAATACATGTAAGGGATATTCAGCTAGCTGAATCACTTTAATCGTTTTGATATCAAATAGGGAACAAGGAAATATGTATGACAGCTTTATATTAATGATTTTATTTCAAGGGTTGAATCATTGGGTAGTCGTGGAATTAAATCCACTTTTTATATAGAAAAACGAAAACACTTTCAAAGAGGAGAGAATCAATACCGTCTTCGTCGATATTGTACAGAATCCATAGTTATTAAAAATCATCATATACATAAATATAGGAAACACCTTCCTCCCTTTCAGAATATGAATAAAGATAACGAACAGGGTAAAACAAATATAGATATTGTCAATGATATGCAAACACAGGGTGAAAATCAACCATGTCAACATACTACGACAGAGAAATTGTACATGTCTGTGAAAGTATGCAAATGTAAGATTAACATTAAATGATCAACTTGTATAATTGTAAGCTTTTGAATGGATTTGAATTTATCCTTATAATAAATGGGAGGTGTTTAACCAGTAGAAAAATTGAATCTACATATACTTACTATATTCATATACATGTACTGAAAAATTTAATCTTTTTATTCAAGAGTATAATTCTTTGATCCCAACGCAGGCGTCTTCATGGGTCCGTAGTTGGCCCCTTCTGAATTTCTGAAACTTATGGTATTTATGAGATTGATCACTGTTTGATACCTTCACGTTTTCATTCTCTGCAATATGTCTATTTTCCTCTTTACAACATACGTTAAATCTACATTTGGATTATTGAATAAAGTATAAGGATATCACCACTTTGCTATAAAATAGATATTTCTTCAAGTTTTTTAATGATATTATATTATCTCTAATAGACTACAAGTTTTTATGCTTTTATGAATTGATGAATCTTCATTTAACTGGCTGAGGCTATTACAGGTGCTCATCTGGAAGGGGAACCGGGAGTCCAAATTCTCCGCCCTGAACTCGGTGGAAAATAAGATAAACGTATCTACCTATTCTTAAGTACATTTTAAAGTTGTAAAAAACTAAGTGGTTGTTCTCAGACCCTTGGGAAATTATATATGGCGGAACGTACGGGGTCAGGGAAAAATGTCGGATCCGTGCATGTAAATGTAGTTACATTAACCCTATAGAAAGCAGCGTCAGCATATGATGAGCAAAATGCCAATTGGAGAATATAAATGTCATACGGGGAAATTAAGATCAAAATATTTGGTATAAATGCAATCTTCTCACACTAAGATACAAATCTGTACTACATTGTACGTTTCTACATGACATCGGCAATATCACGTCAAAACCTACAATGACAAAAAATACGAGCTCAACGCACAATTCCGATTTGTGACGTAAATGTCATACCGAAGGTCAATGTTAATATATATCTGAAATTCTATCATAAAAGTTCCCAAATGCTGACTTTAAATGAGATTGTTGAGCCCCATGCAACGTCACCTTATTTGTCAGTAACCTGACCAAAATGATAATACGCAGTACACGTTTTCATGAATCTAATTAATCACACCATATGTAGATAATGATGAAATGTTGCTACATAAATATGAAGGTTAACGACGGAAAACCTGTTTTCATTAGGTTAATTTTTAGTTTACCGTTAGCATCAATTTTAAGTAAAAATCAGATATGAAACTAATTATATAGTCGTTATAATGATCCAACTTTATAAATAGTAACCTTCATTAGGTCAAATACTGTTTGGCGTGTTTTCTACCAATTGTTTGACTGTTCTTTAGATACCGATTTTGATTACGGATTGCTCAGTTTACCTGATCAAGATGGGTGTGGCGGGTCAAAAGGACCGGCCTTGGCACATGAACGTAGCTCTGGTGTTTCCAAGGGTACATATTTCCTCTATTGTTCTCAATGTTTTAATTTTGTCTAGGATTTATCAGATTATCAGATGTTTTCGTATATGTATGACGTTTAAGGAAGATACCTTGCACTTTGTTGAGAAGTGATCCAAACATAGAATTAGACGGTCCAACGGAAGACGAATGCATGAAAAAAAATAAAATAATACAACCAATTAGCGAGTGGAACAAATTGATTTTAGGAAATTTGTTTGAAAGTACGCGATGAATTTTATCCATTATAGATAGCGTATGAATTGAATTTCAATTGTTTGAACTTTTTGTATTGCATTTGTAATTTTAGGAAATAACACTTCCTCGTTGTTGTTGGAATATAGACGTATAATGGCTGGACTGAATTCGTTGGTGCTAGAATTTGTTGTGTTTCTTCTCTCAACTAACTGTCAAAGAATATGTGGACCATAAAAGTAATATCTATATCTATCTATCTATCTATCTATCTATCTATCTATATATATATATTTATATACATGTATATCTGTGTGTGAATGTGTGTGCGTTTTCTCTTGATTTTGTTATTTTTTATTTAAATTTTTCCAGCATTAAACATACAAATACAAACATATACATGTACATGCATGCACAGCTACATATTTTCATACATGTTAACATATCTTCTATCAAGCCTAACATGTACAACTCATTTGAACAATTTGATTATAGAATAGACGTAACAATAATTATTCAATTTCCAAATTTAGTTATCGGGATGTAAATGAAAATAAATATTTGTGTTCAAAAAAAGATTTGAGGAAACCCTGATGAATGGTTCCCAACAAACAACTAAGATGCAGTATCTAACAGCAGGTGGTCTAAAATTCTCAAACATATTTCCTATTTTCGTGGAAAATTGATTATTATTACAAGATGTAGGGCTCACAGCGGGTGTGACCGGTGTGCTTACTCCTCCTAGACACCTGGTCCCACCCCGGTATGTCCAGGAGTCCGTGTTTGCCCCTATCTTGATTTTGTATTATTTATAGGATTGGTGAGTTCTCTTCAATTGTCCTTCATTGGGAATTGATTGATTGTATGTTGTTTAACATCCCTCTCGAGAATTTTTCACTCACGGAGACGTTACCATTTTTGGTGAAGGGCTGCAAAATTTAGGCCTATGTTCGGTGCTTATGGCCATTGAGCAGAGAGGGATCTCTATCGTGCCACACCTGCCGTGACATGGAACCTCAGTTTTTGCGGTCTCATTCAAAGGACCGCACCATTTAGATTCCCACACGACCATTTGGAATTGAAAGGGGAAAAAATAATATTTTATTTCAATAAGATGACCTGATTAGTGCACGCACTATTCTTACCCAGGGCCTTCCACTTGATACACACAATTATATATACAAGAATAATCACTTAAAACAGATTCTCAAAAACATGAACACAAGGTTATGTAACAAGATTCAGTCCATATTACTTGATATAATATTGAATATCAGTAATACACAATCACAAAATCTAATATTCCAGATTGCAAAAAGAAAAGAATTTGAATCTTCATTTCTAACAGGGGATGCTTACTCCTCCTAGGCACCTGATCCCACCTCTGGTGTGTCCAGGGGTCCGTGTTTGCCCAACTATCTATTTTGTATTGCTTATGGGAGTTAAGAGATTGATTACTGTTCGTTATCTTCACCTTACATGTAAACTTCCTGATTTATCAATAAAAGTTACGATACATTCTATTTTCGATCATAGTGAATAGATCCATAACACAATGACAAGCCGTTCTACACACTGATGGATACCGTGAGGAAGTGATATACTTGTACACTACAAATCAAATAAGAAGGATGGTATCATATCTATAATAACCCTTACTAGTATTTGAGAAAAAGTGAAAACAACGAACAGCGATTTATTACATAAAATCCTTTAAAGAAAACAAAATTGGGACCAGGACCAGCATGGACCTCTGGAAATACCAGAGGTGGGATTCCCAATCAATCTGTCTCATTGTTCATGAACCCTATATCTTGATCAGATAATCGGATTAATCCGTCGTCAAAATCAGTATGTAGATAACGTTCGGTCGAAAATTGGTATAAAACATGTCAAACAGAATTTGACCTAATGATACGCAGTATAGGCAAATAAGATCATTATAACGACTATAAGAGTTGGAATATTCTGATTTCCAACGAGACTCTTGAAACCTTTGTTACATCAATGAATTTGTTTTCAGCCTGCCTCGGTTTAAAAATTGATCATATATACACACTGATTTTGACTGCGGATAAACTCCGTTTACCTGAACAGGAAATAGGGCTCACGGCGGGTGTGACCGGTCGACGGGCGACGCTTACTCCTCCTGGGCACCTGGTACCACCTCTGGTGTGTCCAGAGGTCAAGGAACTGTGGCTAATCGGCGATCGTCAAGCTGACCATCATCAAATTCTACTTCATCACTTGTGTTGAAGACTTCTACAAATTAGAGCATTGACTAGTTTTAAGGGCATATCAATGAGAATTCGAATTTGATTATATATCGGACATTTGCTACATTCGATTTTTCTGATATTTGACTTTTCTAGACCCATTGTCTCGAGCTGCTGAGACTGTTGTACAGTTTGGGTGTAAATTCCAAGTACAACAGTATAGTGGTATGATTGATCAATATCAATAATGATTTTATGTGTGATTTCAAATAATCAAAGTACTGAATGTACTGAAACGAGGTGACGTTTGGCAGTGACTTCAGCTTGTCTTTGGACATGTCTTTGGACAAGAGGCATCATTTCTACATTTGCCATTGAAACTACATACAATTCAAAAGCTGCACCCTCTTCACGCCCAAAGAGCTTTCTCAAAAGAGCTTGTAAATTTGAAAAACCACTGACTGTCAACAAAACAGAACAACCGTCTGCCTTAACATTTGCGTTTGCATCACGTGCATGTGGATCGAAAACATGGAACAGATTGCCTGAGCAGAATACAGCAACAGAACTGCCATTGCATATAAATATACCTCCATCTTTGGTATTTGCAAAGCATAAATTCAGTGCTGTAGCAAGAGAGAGGAAAGGGCCGTTATCTTTAAAAGTGGATTGTATTTCCCGTGCATAAACTGGTAAAGCAGACACATGAAGCAACTGATTTTGAATGCAAACATTTTTGGGCAAGTCCTCTGGCTTAAGATGTTCATGTGGACAGGCCTGTCTTGCATGCTTGTATAAAACATCACCTTTTTCGAGAACAAAATGAATATCATTCGCATCCCAATCTCCAAACAATTTTTGGTTAACTGCATTAAATGCAATGCACACAAGTGAATTTGCTACACATTGTTTACCTCTGCTATATTCTGAGAAAGTTTCTGACCCTTGATGAAAGTTGGCAGACACGCATTTCAAAATTATGGGATCTTTTCTTACATTGTGACTTTTTCTTTTTTTGACAGATTTTGGGCTCTCCCTTTGATGACTATCAAAATCATGATTTTTTCTTTTTTTGCTACCCTTCATATCTGATGACGACAACAACTGTCAACTCTTGAAATAACTCATTCAATTCTTGAGTCAAAGTTAAACCAGTCCAAGAAAATTTCCACTCTTGAAATATCAACTCTTGAAAACAAGTGTCAACTCTTGAGATAATTCATTCAACTCTTGAGATAAATCATATTTCGTGACAAAGAAATGTAAACTTGATTTCCAATATATTACTTCCAATGGAGTTCTTTTCTTGAATAACAAATATATTCACAAAAACATGTTCATTTATATTTCTTAATCAATGTTTACAATTATCTGACTTGACCATGAAAGAGCGCGGGAAATGGCGCTCGGCCCTTTCGATCGAAGATTACATGTTTACACCCAGATTTAGTATTAAAATCTCAAAATATGCGTCCAAAAGAAATATTTTGGTAAAATTGTACGAAATTAACACATTGCGTTTCAGATAATTATCTTGAGTTAATGCGTTGGCAAGAATATGTCAGTTCTCTCAGGCAAGACGTTTTCTCCTTGTTGATAAACAGGATAGCGTGGCGCGTATGGATACAGAGAAATAGTGCAGAGTTTAATATTAAAATTCTAATTACACACAATTTCTGCTTGATAAATACAACATATCACATACAAGGAAGACTTCTTCAATCTGACATAAAACAGAATTTATATATAACAGTTTAATAAAAATGGAACATAGTATCAATGTGAACTATTTTTTGATAGGCGATAAATCGGCTAATTAACATAATTTTCAGACATAAGAGGAGACAGCTGTTTACCCAGAATTCCTAGAGAAAAATAGACCATGTTTTCCCCGTCTATATGTGAAAATGCGAATGAATACAGAAGCAAAGCAAATCGTTTCCTACAGTCCAATTCTGTTTTTCTAAGATCGTGGAATAAAATGTTGGCAAACGACAAATAATTTTGATCTTGTTTACAAACCTAAACACTAATTCGCGATTCCTTTTGATGTGTGGACTTTGTTTCATATCGAAGGGATAAAAATTGCGATTTCATAAATTCTTATTTAACTCGCTTATCGTAGAGGGTAAACATATGGATCCTATATCAATCTCAAAGTGAATTGTGACAGCTTTTACGTTGCATTAGCATATGTGACAACAAATTTCTTATATTAAAAATCAAAGTGATTTCGCAAATGGTAGTGATTAAAACAGGGCGCCATTGAAGCTGGGGTCTGACATACGAGGCTGACTTACGTCACCTCGAAAAATTACTGCGCTCCATCCAGTGATAGTAGACACATGTATGTATTAACATCTAGTGTGTGATTGGTGAAATAATATTAAGCCCAGAAGGCTCATTCAAGATTCGAAATTCAAAATACGAGATTCGAAATTCAAAATACGAGATTCGAATTTCGAAATTCAAAATCCAAATTAACCAATCAAAATGTAGGTCACCATAGATTAACGGTTAGAGGGTACATGCATATACATGTAAACTTGAAATATGACAGAAAGCTTATTCTTCTAATATGTTTACCAAACAAAGAAACATTTCTTCTAAAACTATAATTGGTTTGGTGTATGCTTAGCATGTAGACAGGCCCGTACAAAGCCGGAAGGGAGGCAGGCAGAAAACTTGTACCAGCTCCCACATATTAACTCTGCAGGTCAAATAATAACGAATACACATCATGATTTACCTTAAAGTGAAATCTTATATGAAGCCTATTAACCGATGATATCCCTCCAACAATTGATTAATCAATTATTCTAGTTTGATTTTTTTTTCAGTTATCTACATGTATATATAAACAATGGAGGAAATTTGAACCATGAATATATATTTATCTCGGATCTATGTTGTATCTTTTTACATTTGTACATTTGAAATTGGGATCTGATAAACATGGAATCCACACATTTCAGAGAAATTATCGCCGCCAAAAAAAAATCAGAAAAAGGGGGGATGGGTGTTGGTAGTAGTGTCGATACTTCAGGTGCCTGTGGATATTTGGTCAAACACTAAAATGGGTGGTTTGTTCCCAGTTAGTTTTCCCTTCCCCTCCCCCTTTTTGAAATTGCTGGCCGGCTACCGGTCTGGTTAAACACTCGATAATCAATACCGGAATTACATATGTACATTATAATTTTTCCTTCATACATGTAGTTCACAGGTGCTTGAGTTCTCCCCCCCCCCTCCGTATCATGAGTTGAGTTATAATATGTTTGTTGAACATCTCTTTAATGAATATCAACAATGTCTTGCATACCCAAAAGGTCCAAAATATATCAAAATAAGCCCTTTTTATAAATTTATACCCTCACTGAGTATTAAGGGTATTCAATAATAAGGCTTATTTTGAGTTATTTTGGCCTTTTGGAGTAGGCAAGACATTGTGACATGCATCAGAGAAATTTTGAACAAAAATAATTAAATCAACTCAAGTAGGCTATTCAGGTGATGGTAGCGAGGGGGGCTGAACCCATGCGCCTGTGCCATTGTTACCTCAAATATGTACAGTTATCTTCATGTAAAATGAAATATAAGAATATGATCATTCAAGCAGAAAAAATGGTATGCGGGTAAACCTATAGATTAATCGAAAATCGGAATCCATTGCTACGTGGTCTCATCAGTTAATTCTATCTATTTTGTATTGCTTGTACTTCGTTACTAGCTTGAAAATACGGATGTATATTTAATTGCTGTTACAAAATTTAGAAATTCATTTCAAAATTAAGGATTATCTCCCTCATGCATAGCTCTTATCCTTGGACGAATTTGGCTCCACATTTTTGGCACGCTGTTTTTGGCTATATTTAGCTCTAAAACTTCATAGTTATTTCAGATTTCAAAGATTTCGGTTGAGCATCACTGAAGAGACATTATTTGTCGAAATGCGCATCTGGTGCATCAAAATTGGTACCGTATAAGTTTTACATTGTAGGAGTTATGAGATTCATCACTGTTCGTTATCTTCACCTTGCATTCATATAATCTTCGATTCCATATCAATTAAAGTGTACTATTTGAGGTGTATTCGACCTGGTTCAACCCCCCGCCCCGCTTTCTATGAACCTGACTTTCTACAGGCCTGTTTGCATATAATGACATGATTTATAATGTCAAAGTATTGCCCATAATATGAATCAGTGGGACGCAAGATAATTTTTAAAACGTGGATAGATATTTTTCTGTCGTAATGACACATGTAGTTAAGTTTCCTGGACCCTAAAAAATGTAAAGAGAACAGAGTCCAGGGAGAAATATTTATTCATGGTTCGAATTTTCTCTATTGTTTATATATAATAGATAAGTACTTGACCTAAACACCCACAGCTACGGGCCTGCTAAGCATACATCATAACATTTATAGTTTTAAAATGAAAAGTTTCGCTGTTTGGTAAACATATTAGAAGAATATTCTTTTTGTCATATTTTAAGTTTATATGGATGTACTCTTTACCCTTTAATCTATTGTGACCTACATTTTGATTGGTTAATTTGGATTTTGAATTTCGAAATTCGAATCTCATATTCTGAATTTCGAATCTCGTATTTTGAATTTCGAATCTCGAATGAGCCTTCTGGGCTTTCGTAGAAAGCCGCCTCTTGTGTATATTTTCTAGACATAAACTTGGTCTACATATAGAGAAACAAAAAGGTACAGTTATATAATTTGAAATGATATAAAAATACCCCCAGCAAATGATAAAACCAAATGTAACCAAGATCAACAAACCTTTCAATCTACGCGAGTTTATGAACAAATAAACACTTATTTCCCTTGATATAAAACCTCAGTCAGCTAACCTAACCAAAGCCTACAAAACATTAATCAAATCAGCCAAATTATCAGGGGTCAACCTATTGAATGATTTGAAAATTCTTCAGAAGTTCATGATGCATTCGCTACATATTTGTTTTTACTCGTATTTTTAATGATGATAAATTGATATTGCATACTGCACATTACATTTAACATTATTTCCAACATGATTGCGAATTGAGAGGGAAACAAATGAAATTTGCAGTTCTTTTTTAATTTTCATTTGTTTGTACGACTAAACTTCCTTGATTAAGCAAAAATAAACAATTCCTTTACTTTGTTCCAATGACAGGTGGTTCCTGAAAGGGAACCATGAGGAAGTCATCGGTTTTACTTCCTTCCACGTATATAACAACGAAACCAATTGAATTTGAAAACAGCTACAAGTATGTCAAATGTGACCATGTTAACTCGTAGAATTGTTACAAGTATTTAACTTTATTACATCAACATGTCCACCAGACACCTAGTGTATATAGAAAGACTGATCAGAGAAAATAGATTATCATTGAAGCGATATCATGACAATTCTGTTTCTGCTTCAGTATTCCAGCAGTTTCTATATGGACGATATTGACATTTTCCAAACGCCGAACAGTACACACCATCTGCTTATGTTGAGTTTTACAATTTAGTGTGACTGGCTGGATTCAAGTAGCATATCATTATCGTCATTATACATGATTTATAAAGCGCCACATATGATATAAAGTTATTGTAAAGCACTGTACAGGATTATTAAAAAATGTACATGGAAATGACATAAATTTGGAAGTACATAAAACAAATTAAATATATATCAATAGAAAGAACAATTAAGATCTTCAATAAGTTAAGAAATGTGAGCATATGAAAATTTTAAGATTTGCATTAAAAAGAAATGCAACATTGTATACAGTCCGTGCATTAAGATAAACAAAATTCCAAGAGTAATCTGGATATGTTTTTAAAAAAAGCAAAATGTTAAGCAAAATGTGTTTCCAATCTTCTGGTCGGGCAATGTGTTCCGCAGAGCAGCACTAGACACACCAAACCGTCTATTTCCAGATATTTTGGTCCGTACGCGTGGCTGAACGAAAAACATCGAGTTTTCAGAATGTAGTGATCACGTTGGTGTATACCCTTTGACGAGTTCTTGTAGATAAAGCGGTGATGTTCCTTATAAAGCATTGAAAATAGATACATGTATCATCATCTTCTACTGGATTGATAGTTCGATGGGAAACCAGTGTAAAGAAACAAATACGGGTATGAATTGCACATATTTCGTGGTTCGTAAAATTATTCTAGCTGTGCTATTTTGGATCTTTTGAAGCCGAAACACTGAACTCACACTGATACTATACAATAAGGTATTTTCATAATCTAGCTGAGAGGTTGCGAGAGAACATACCAGGATCTGACACGCACTCCCAGATATCAATGGCCTTATTCGTCATATGTTACGTAACTGATGGTACATGGAACACGACTTGGCAATATCACGGACCTGGTTATCCATACTGAGTGTAGAGTCGAAATCTCTCCAAAAATTTTCACACAGGAAGATATTTTAATTTCCTTTCCATCCAAGTTGATAGAGAACTCACTGAATGCTTTAATTTTGTGTTTTGGCGCAAATACAATGCGCTATGTTTTTTCTTAGTTCAATTTCAGCATATTTGATATTCATCCAATTGCTTATTTCAGATAAGCAGGCGTCCAGTCTAAGTTGATCCAGTTGTTGTTAGGTTCTATAACCATGCAAAGATGTGTGACATCTCATGCTGTATTCTCAGAAAATGTTGCAAATGGATTTTGCGAACATGCTGTACAATTTTGGATGCAGAACAGAGCCTTGCAGAACACCAAACATACCACTTGAAAGATACTATACTTACATACATATTTCTTTTATTTAACATTGTCACTAAAATTTGTTTACTAAGACCACAACATATATTTTCCTCGATTCAAACACGGACCCCAGGAAACATCAGATTTGGGACAAGTCCGATGGAGGAGTAAGCGTCCCTCATGACCCCTCACACCCCTTTGAGTCGTATATCTTGATCAGGTAAACGAAGTAATCCGTAGTCAAAATCAATGAAAAAACTTAAGATATCGCACAGTATCCCATATCACCAATTATATAAAGAATACAAAATTGGTAGTAGGGCAAACAAAAATCTCTTGGGAATAATAATTTCCTACTGACTGTTCACACCCGTCGTTTTTAATCAGCTAGACGGTGTATTCCTTAGTCAAAATCAGTATGTAAAGAACGATCTAACAGTATTCGATCTGATGACAGGTTTGCAAATAGACCATGGAATTTGTAAAAAGATAGATTTAAATAGGATTGTTGAAAACCCTGTAACATAAATTAATTTGTAAGTAACATGCCTTTGTTTAAACACTGTTCATACGCAGAACGTGTTCTCACTTACTGAACCAATTAAGAGACAGAAACACCAAATACAGGTGATAATGGAATATTGTTACTTGTTACTTAAATTTCACGATGGAGAAACTGAAGTCATCCTATTTGTCATAAAGTTGAGTCTTTAACGTATATATGTTCAGTAAAACATCCAGCTATCAAAGAGATGTTGAATTAGCTGGGATAAATCGAATCAATATCTGAATGAAAGTAAATACTAATGATAGATAAAACATCGTGATCTACTTAAATTATAGTTGAGTGTCACAGCAAGATGTTTCTTCTCATGTTGAATCTCTTGAATAAGAACTGCCGTTTACGGCTACAAAAACAGGTCAGCTAATAAAGGAGCACAATCTCTGCATATGACAATGTCAAGACTGTTAGGAAACTTTATCTGCAAAGACTACATTGATATTGTCAATGAGAAACTCCAGTGTCTTTTTAATATCAATTTTGCAGTACCTGGGTATGGAATCTAAATTGTGTTTAACTGATCTCAAAACATGAATATTTATGAGTTCCCTTCTATATTTGTGTATTTTTGTTACTTGGTAGTTCTGCTAATTTCGACCGAAAATAGAAATCGGAACTTGTATCCAGTTTTTCATTTATTTCTTTATATGGTTTGTAAAGTCTGACACCCAGTCGCGAATTCAATTCATTTTAATTATAATAAGGGTTTTACGTATATCATTGATGCAACTGACTCCTATACTTTAACGGTAAAGTTCTGCAATTCAAAGTTCAGTTTTAAGGGACCTAGGAAATGATGAGAGATAGAAATGGAAATTTTATTAATATTTTGAATAATCACACTTTGACTTTCATGAAATATATCAATCATTTTAAAAGCAGAATTCAAGCTAGATTGCTGTTGCCATAACAATTATATTTTACTTCGTACATGTATTAGTTCACACCCTTCAATCAACAGGCAAAGATGGGTTAAACGGATATATTCGGTACTGGATTCTAATTGTAAAATGTTGGAAAAATTTGGAACTACTTTTTTCTTCTTGACATTTTGAAAATGATTTTTAAAAATCATCAACGCCTTATACCTTTTGTACCTATATTTTTTACTAAATACGTCACCAGACTGAAACAACACGTTAACATTTCAGAAAACAAACACAAATCTGACGTGTTATAATACATCACACAATGACTCCCATAAGTCACAACTGCACTAAGCGGCATAGTTCTAGTGGATATGACTTTAAACCCGCGGAGAATATGGAACTAATCTGGTTTAACGTAACTCTCGCGCCTGTCTAGTAAACCGTTTTTGATACATTAATCACTATATCCCTGCTGAATGCATAGTGCTGGGCGATATGTGAATTATACATGGTACCTCGCATTGCATTTTAGAGAATATTCTAAAATGAAATGTAAGGTGAACTAAACAACCTCAGGACACACTCTAAACAAAATACATAACTACCGGTATTTCGTTCCAAATGTCCTGCCCAATTGTTGTTCTATGTCGTATTAGTCAAGTTTTCAGTGGTGTTTGGAAAGTCATTCCCAAAACTTTTTAAAACAACCAATGGTAGAGTCGTTTCCGTTGGCAACATTCCATCAGTTATAGTTCTTGCATAACCTTATTTTTCGTTTCGTGTGAGTTTTCTATTTTAGCATTCTATGTATGTCTGTTAGTAAGTTTCTTACACTGTCACATTTAGAACCTGGTTGACAGATCTCTCATTAGTATCTGATGTTTTATGACGGTTAATCAAGCTCCAATGGGTTAAATGTAATTTTAAATGGCATTTTCGCAGAGCTCCACCTAATGACTAGTGGCGTCTCTACACGAGCGAATTCTCGAATGGGTCAGAAAACAGTATACAGGCAATAAAACATACATACGCTGTATATTTCAATTACGTGTATTTCTCATGGAATTATTTCAAATTGTATATGTAATATTACAAAATGTAGGGTGACTTATTTCTTTTGCTGAATGTGGTAAAAATCTGGGGGCAATGACTCTTACACTAGATAAACAGCAAATCATGTGCACTAAGCATGTGTTGTTCATATATTTCCAAGATGTACTGTATTCATTTACAATAAATTTCTGAATTTCAATATCATTGCAACGGAAACTATTTCCGTGCTATATCTAAGCGTATATCTTCCTGCTTGTGAAGTATAAAGTGATGGCTGGGTTAGATGTAAAGTTTGTGTTTGGAATGCTTGCACTCTTTTTCCAAAGTATCTGTAAAACCAACCAAAGAATATGTGGGCCACCACGGTAAGATATAATTCCATGTACCGGTGTTTTGAAACTGATATTTTAGAACTTCCAATATTTGTGTAGCAATATTTCGTTATCACCTGCATATGGTGTTTATGTTTTAACAGATTCGATACGCGAGTTTGTGGTCTGCGTATTACATGTGTCAGTTCTTTAGAAATCTAGTGACCAATAAGTAAATGTTACAGGGGTGTCAACAGTCTCGTTTAAAGTCAGCATTTTACAAATTCTATGGTCATTATAATTTGCAAATATAAGATATCACTGGATCGAATGGTGTCTGACTTGTTTCATACCAATTGTTTGTCTGTTCTTTACATACTGATTTTGACTACGGATTACACCGTTTACCTCATCAGGATATAAGGCTCACGGTGGTCATGGCCGGTCAATAAGGGATGCTTACTCCTCCTAATCACCTGTGATCCCACCTCTGATGTTCGTGTTTGCCACTCTCATCATTTAGCATTCAATATTGTATATCCATTTGAGGGTCGGATATTTGAAAAATGTTCTTCTGAGTGTATTTGTCTACCCTATTTTCTACTTTTGTCACCTTTTATTGAGTTTTCTCTTTCTTTTGACGCCAATCGGTAAATTGTGTGTATGCCTATACTGTATCAAGAAGCTATTCCTGCCCAATTATGAAGGGTATGTATGGAAATCCACAAAATGTTTTCTTGAACCTCCTATACTTATGAATTTAAGAATCTATGACATTACATGGAACAAAGCCAAACCCTTCCAAACCATTCCAAATAAGTTATGATATCTTCCTCTAGGTCTCAACACAGGGAGCACAATATCTGTTGTTGGCCGTTACACATTTTTGAGCTAAGGCCGTGGACAGGTAGAATTACCGAGATTGCTCACTGTTTTTTCTTCACTTGTTCAATTTAGACCTTGCATTATCTGCCATGAATTTCATAAAAGAATAGAACACTGACGATGATTTTGTGAATTCTTCATTATTGTTATTCGAGTTTTTGTTTGTTTGTTGTTAATATTTTTCTTTGTTTCTCTGTCTTGGTGGTGTATATGTTTACCTTTTCATTCATTTCGTTTATTGATTTTATGTACATGTATGTATCATATTGATTGATACATATTATTTGATTTCCGTATCAAATTTATGACTGCATGAATGTATAAAATATCTCGACTGTGAATGCTAGAAAACGCGCTAAACTTTCTTTAAGAAGACTTGGAGACACATATGGTAGTGTTCGTTTAATTTTGTCTATTTCGCATTTGTTAATAGGCCAAAGATGATTTCAAAAATTGTATATTTCAGTTAACGTCCATATTTTCACCTTTCATTGATCCTCCGGTAACCAGCTACATGTACATTTAAAGTGGAACATTACGTAATCAAAACTTATAGACTGGGAAGGAATCGTATAAATATGATTTATTGAAATATGGAGATTCTTGTATTATCATATTTTTTAAATATCTAATACTAGTATGATTTATATGTATCCATTTATCAAAATGATATCTACTTATGGGATTTCTCTAGGTGTATAATTTTGATCATGGAGTCATAAACAGTTTTGTTTTCACATAACCGATCAGAAGACATATGTTATATACTGTATACAAGGTAAAATTCGCTCTCGATTTATTTTCACTCACGACTATTAACTAAATGGGCAATTTTAAGCCTGAGCAAATTTAAATTCCTTTGTTACCTCGGACTAGAAAGAAAGAATTCCGGGTGAATTCATATCTGGATTAAATCATTTTCAAATGTGTATGTAGGAAGGTATCGGGGCAAAAATTCATTTGTATGGAGTGATAAATGCTGCAATCCACCTAATGTTCGCTATAGTTTAATTTTGGTCCATAGAACACACATAATGGATTTAAATAGTATAGAAATGGTGTTTCCTTATATGCCACAGATGGGAAAGTGTATGGCAAAAGCAATGTAATATTATATTTTATTACACCATCGGATACTAGTTAAAGGCTTGGGGTAAATGCATTTCAATTTATCAAAATATGAAAATACTAAATGAAACAAGTAACATTTCTGGTCATAAAAGTAACACAAAAATTAGATTCAATTCATACGAAATTCATTAAATACGAATTTGAAATCGTCAAGCCTAAGAAATACAGTCCATTAAAGTAATTTATAATTTGCATTTTGCCGTCACAAATTTGATGATTATGTTCGGTATAACATATCATTTTTAGGTAGTGTTATGCCTAAAAACATTGACACTGTGTAGGAATGAAAATATGATTTCATTTATTTTCAAAATTCAAATAAATACTTTCAAGAGGTTCAAACTGGATTTTTATAGTACATGTATTGTCAGTTCTTTCGGAAGTATATTTTTAATTTGTAAATTGAAGTAGAATTATGCAAATTAACAGAAAACAGTGGTAATAGTGCTTGTTTTAGAGCTAACCTTTTAGCACTAAAAATCTATTTTTGATTTAATGAAACAACATAGAAGAATCATAGCATTACACTCATAGATGATTTTCTTCTAATAATTCACGTATCAAGTAGTTTAACGCTAGTAGATTGGAAATAAATAATGACCTTTTTGCGAAATTTCATAGAAGTTAGAATGGCCTACAAAGAGTATTTTCAGTTTTCAAAACTACACCCATGGCTTACCTCAAAATTCAGATGAAGATTAATAACATGGGGGCTAAATTTTCATACAAATTCCAGGTAAATTATTTTGCCCGACTCTTTATTTTGTATTCTTTATATGAGTTATGAGTTTGTTCACTGTCCGTTATCTTCACCTTTCATACACATTTTTAAGAATCAGTGTTCTGATTGGGACAATATATCAACCACATTAACACAAGGAATTTACAACATTTAAATTAGTCACATTTAATATCCCAGTCAATGGGTCGAATGAATATGAGTTACCGTACCTATTCTGGATTCCTAAATTACATAAAAACCCTTACAAACAAAGATTCATAGCTAATCCAGTAAGTGCTCTACCAAGCCCCTATCTTTGCTCCTCATGACATATTAACAACTGTGAAGGAGAAACTTCAAACTTACTGTGCGGCTACATATGCCAGAAGTGGTGTACATCAAATGTGGATTCTAAAAATATTTCAAGAACTTTTAGTAAACTTGAAATTACAAAGTTTTCCCAAATCAAGAACATCAAAACCTATGACTTTACAACACTTTACACAAGCATTATTCACGATAAATTAAAAACTAGACTTTTTGACACCATAGACAATTGCTTCTTCAACACAAGAGACCCATGGGCCACATCGCTCACCGAGTCACCTTGGCTCATATTAAAATTTTTTCTATATATTCGCATGTAAAACTTTGATCCCTATTGTGGATCCAACCTACTCCCGGGGGTCATGAATTTTACAAAATTGAATATGCACTATGTCATGAGGCATTCATGTAAATGTAAACTTTTCTGGCCCAGTGATTTTTCATCAGAAGATTTTCCCTATATATTTGTATGTAAAATTTTGATCCCCTACTGTGGCCCTATCTTACCACCAGAGATCATGATTTTTACAAACTTTAATCAGCACTATGTCAGGAAGCTTTTGTGCAAATGTAAACTTCTTTAGCCCAATGGTTCTTAAGGAGAATTTTTTAAAAGATTTTTTCTATTTATTAATCATGTAAAATTTTGATTCCCTATTGTGGCCCCATCCTAACCCCAGGGACCATGCGTTTAACAACTTGAATCTGCACTATGTCAGGAAGCTTTGATGTAAATCTCAACTTTTCTGGCTCAGTGGTTCTTAAGAAGATTTTTCAAGATTTTCCTTATATATTTGTATGTAAAACTTTGATTCCCTATTGTCGCCTTACCTTACCCCTGGGGCCATGATTTTAACAAACATGAATCTGCATTATGTCAGAAAGCTCTCGTGTAAATTTCCACTTTCCTGGCCCAGTGGTTTTTGAGAAGAAGATTTTTAAAGATTTTTCCTATATATTTGTATGTAAAACTTTGAGCCCCTATTATGGCCCCATCCTACCCCGGATGCCATGATTTGAACAAACTTGAATCTGCACTTTGTCAGAAAGCTTTCATGTAAATATTAGCTCTTCCGGCCCAGCGGTTCTTGAGAAGAACATTTTTAAATTATCCCACACATTTTTGTGACTATCTCCCCTTTGAAGGGGGAATGGCCCTTCATTTGAACAAACGTGAACGTGTATATATATATATATATATATATATATATATAGAGAGAGAGAGAGAGAGAGAGAGAGAGAGAGAGAGAGAGAGAGAGAGCTCATATATATATATATATATATATATATATATATATATATTTCTATGTGCGTTAGTACGTTATAAGTATGAGGTAATTTTTATGAATCAAAAATATATGTTTGAAATCAGTTGTTTATGTTTCTGCACGTGTCTCAAGATCTGACTGTAATTTCTATGAATATATCAATTAAATTTATCTGTTTGAAACTCAATTGTTTTATCACGTTTCTGCACGTGTTTTGAAGATCTGACGGATCACCGGACTGCTGTCCTTACTTCTATATTGATGGTGACCAGTGTGTAGGTAAGTTGTGTACTAACAACAATCATTGACTGTGTTCCCTTAATTATTGACAAACACACGGTAGTGTCCAGCAGATTTTATCTGTGTAACTAATAAGTTTGAACGGAATAGCTGAATATGGGACAGTTGGGGTTTAAGGTTAATTTCCTATCAATGTCTGTATTTGTAACTCTCTCTAAAGTAATGATTTAGGTAACCTTCTGTTAAAAATGAAGAAGTCCGATTAGGATCCAGATGCTGAGTTTGACTTACACTTTCTGAATGTGTGACAAAATTAAATATCTACGGCATATTCCTTCTCAATTATTACTTATCTCAATATCTTGGACTTCCAACCACAGACAGTTGACCACTGGATTTAATTTCTATTCTTATTTTACGAAGATATTAATTTTCCCCATTTTGTGTACTAATGAAAAATATTCCGGTTGGTTGTATATTTACACACGTACACTGAAAAAAACCCCTCGTAAATGTGAGAAACACAAACTGTCATTTTCTGACACTGTCTCAATGTTTTCGCTCTAATTTTACCTTTAGAAACAATTGGACGAAATGAATTCGATGCACTGACCTGACAGACCCTCTAGTGTCCTCTGTGGACCGTCAGTTTTATGTGTACGCATTATAAATAGCCCCTATCCTCACTTTAAAGTAACAGACATTGTCACATAAAGAGGAGGATAACACAGGTCAAATCATCATTGATGTTACTTGACACACCATTGGCTACCCACTCCTATCTTAAAATCTTCGTTATAATCACACAGCAAGAAAACATAGATCGTGTGTGTTATGTTTATTACATTCATTAGAAATTCGAAAGCGTTGAAATAGTGGTCCAAGGATCAAAATTGAGTCCCAATAAGGGCCACAAAGCTTAACATAGTATTATCGAATTTTTTTATTGGTCATATGAATGTAGAAGAAAATAATTTTAGAACATCGTACCCTTAAGAAGTTATTGGGTCTATAGCAATGAACACATGTTACCAATACTCCCCATAAACCGTAAACGCTAGAGACATAGAACATGCACGAAAACATGACGCATAATAAGTTTAACAGAGAATATCCGCATTCTCACAATATCAAAGTTTTGTAACTGCATACCCTCCATACAAACACAAAACCTTTACATTGTGAGAATGGAAAATCCGAAGATGCATGTACATAATGATGGATAATATCCCTGAAAGTACAATATTTTACCATAAAGCACGCAAAACTTTTATTCATTAAGAAACGAGATCAACTAGAATGGAATTGTTCATCTTAACCTTTTGAATTAATTAAGTCAAGGTCCAGCATTTTTACGAACTACATGTACATTCTATTTAGTGTGCTAAGATACCCATAAGGTATGATAGGCATAAGTATTGATTGATTGAATATTGTTTAACGTCCCTCTCGAGAATATTTCACTCATATGGAGACGCCACCACTGCCGGTGAAAGGCTGCAAAATTTCGGCCTATGCTCGGCGCTTATGGCCTTTGAGCAGGGAGGGATCTTTAACGTGGCACACCTGCTGTGACACGGGACCTCGGTTTTTGCGGTCTCATTGTCGAAGGACAATGTCGCCATTTAGTCACCTCCTACGACAAGCAAGGGATACTGAGGATCTATTCTAACCCGGATCCCCACGGGATTCAAAGGATCTCCGAACTTAAGCCCTTTTTGGAGTAACAGTTATACTTGCATATCCATATTATCCATATTGCCACTTAGCCGTGGAGACACGAAGCCTTCAATGATGTACTTGCGTAAGGAAAAAGCTACAAGCAAATTTGAACCGATTGGATTCGAGGTCCCCTTACAACAGTTATTGCTCCTAA
Organism: Ostrea edulis; assembly: GCF_947568905.1. Taxonomy (NCBI): domain Eukaryota; kingdom Metazoa; phylum Mollusca; class Bivalvia; order Ostreida; family Ostreidae; genus Ostrea; species Ostrea edulis. Next base: position 33,806,935 of record NC_079164.1, read on the forward strand.
AGGTACATGTATTTCTGTCAAACACATTTTGGTATGTTTGAGTAGAGTAAGATGGAGAATTTGAAAGAAATGTAGCGTATTTCTTTGTTAGTTTCTTGCAGTTAAGTCTAATTAAAATGTCAGCAGATCTTTAGCCACGGCCACGTGATCTTCCACAAATAGCGGAAACGTTAAAAATTGCAAACATATTTCAGCACATTATTTCCTTCAAGGATTTCAAGTAAACAAGAGGCCCACAGGCCTTATCTGTCATCTGAATACTAGTGAAAAGGTATCACTACTCCCAAGTCCTATGGAATCTAGAAAGAAAATCCCTGTTTTGAATATCTAGCTAAATTCTAATGTTCAGCAACAGTGTAAAACAAGATGTGTTCTTAAAACTTCAATGCCCTCAAAAGTGCATACACTGTAATAATAATATCCTTTATTTATACAGGATTGCACAATTAGTTATATAAACTAGTTTACATTGTGGTCCTGTCAATAACATATATACATATCGAGAACACACACACACACACACACACACACACACACACACACACACACACACATATATATATATATATATATATATATATATATATATATATATATATCACAAAACATGGAAATATCACAGTTTACATACCTACAGATAAGAACTAAATGAAAAGAGACCATAAAAACATGAGTATCATTGAGGATCAAAATAATGTTTAAGATAGGCTGATTTAAAAGATGTGGTAGCTGTGCATTTTCTTATAAACTCTAGTAATGTGTTCTATAAAATTGCTGCTGAAATGATAAAAGATCTTCTTAAATATTCTGTTTTGGCTCTTTTAACATAAATAAAATTAGCAGAGCTCTGATGGAAGGCTTTACATAATATAATAGGTTTATTAACATTAAAACATTAAAAGATATGACTAATTCGGACCCATCCTATAGAGTCAAAACCCTGGGTGTGAATTTCACCATTTTTGTACATCCTTTTCTGTTATTCCTAGATTTTATACAGTATCAGCAAATTTTCACATAAATACTTTATATACAATCTATGTACTAAGTTTGTTCTATATACTAACTTCAATGCAAACATTCATTGTTAATCATACATACATGTATGGTAATTCTTTTTTTTTTCAACTTCTGTTGCATTTAATTGATGAACGAAAAGGTTACCGAATCAAGATGAGGTGGATAGACCTCTAATTATTCGAGAACAAGATTACTAGATTTTCCAATAGATTCTATAGAAAGTATTCAGGCTTTTGCTGCGCCATGAAAGCTTTCATCGCAGTTCAATTGAAACCGCATATTTGCTTACACAACGTAAACACTTCGTCCGCTACAAAAATGTAAGGAAATGTGTGCTTCTAGAACTAGAAGAACATACGATATCAAAACGAAGTGATGAAAATATTGTTAACTTAACATTGAGAAATATGTTCATATATGTTGACAACCATATCCCATAACTTTATTTTGAACAGAGTGCCTAGCGGGGTATAAACCAGATAAAAAAAATAACTGTACGGAGCCTTGTGATTTTCCTGATTATGGTGCCTACTGTCAAAATACTTGTAATTGTTCTCAAGAGGATTGTCATCACGTCAACGGATGCCCTGTGTTAGGTAATACAGAAGCAAATAAATCTTAGTTAATAGTTAAGGCACTTACTCCTTGTTTAAAATTCAGTGTCTCTTTAAATGATTCAAAGTCTAGTAATTTCTATATTATTTATTTCCTGGACATTAATGTATCTATAACAATACACTCATGTTCATATGTTGACATCCATATGCTATAATTTTATGTTGAACAGAGTGCCTAGCGGGGTATAAAACAGATAAAAGATATAACTGTACGGAGCCTTGTGATTTTCCTGATTATGGAGCCTACTGTGAAAGTACTTGTAATTGTTCTCAAGAGGATTGTCATCACGTCAACGGATGTCATGTGTTAGGTAATGAAGAAGCAAACAAATGTTACTTTTAAATAGTTAAGGTACAGCCAGTATTTGCAGTATTTGTTTACAAACAAGAGACCAATGGCCCACATCGCTCACGTGAGTCACCTTGGCCAAAGTATAAAGAGTTTCTCTAAATGTTCGCATGTAAAACTTTGATCCTATTGTGGTCCCAACCTACCCCAAGGGGCAATGGCTTTTACAAACTTGAATCAGCACTATGTCAGGAAGCTTTCATGTAAATGTAAACTTCTATTGGCCGAATGGTTCTTGAGAAGATTTTAAAAGATTATATATATATATATATATATATATATATATATATATATATATATATTTGTATGTTAACTTTTATCCCTTATTGTGGCCCCAACTCTACCCCTGGGGGCATGATTTTAGCAAACTTGAATTTGCACTATGTCAGGAAGCATTCATGTAAACTTGTAATTTCCTAGCCCAGTGGTTCTTGAGAAGATTTTTAAAGATTTTCTCTGTATACATTGTATTTGTATATAAAACTTTGTGGCCTCATCCTACCCCCAGGGCCATGATATGAACAAAACTAAATCTGCACTATGTCAGGGAACTTTCATGTGAATTGTAATTTCCTATCCGAGTGGATCTTAAGATTTTTCAAGATTTTCTCGATATATATGTATGTAAAACTTTGATACCCTATTGTGGCCTCATCCTAACCCAGGGCCATGATATGAACAAACTTAAATCTACACTATGTCAGGGAGCTTTCAAATAAATTTCAGCTCTTATGGCCCAGTGTTTCTTGAGAAGATTTTTAAAGATTTTCCCTATATATTTGTATGAAAAACTTTGATCCCCTATTGTGGCCCCACCCTATCTCCGGGGGTGATGACTTCAACAAACTTGAATCTCCACAGTGGTTCTGTAGAAGAAGTCGAAAATGTAAAAAAGTGTACTGACTGACGGACAGAGAGACGGTCAAACGACGGAAAACAATCGATCAGAAAAACTCATTTGAGCTTTCAGCTCAGATGAGCTAAAAAGGCTTCAGATCCCTGTTTACAGAAGCAAGTAAAATTTATAAGTATTTATCAAACGAAATTCGCATTAACAGCAATGCTTGCACTTGTAAATTTTGCGTTAATAAACTTAATCTTATTCTCAAACTTGATGAGGAAATTCGGGGTAAAGTGGACGTGTTGAAATCTGAAAGACTAGAGTTGATCGGATAATTATCTAAAGGGAGCTGTGTGGTTACGAATAATTTATGGTAAAATTACACCGGTGAAGTCAACAATGAAGCGTCCATTAGTTACAACAGCTAAAAAGTGTCTAGTTTGTTCTCAATCGACAATCCTCGGATTATTCCGCTACGAGCACGCAAATGACCTCCGAATGATTTTCTTTCCACCAAAAAAATTATGGAAGTTCACCTGTTGGTTGACTAATGAACATAAATATTCATGAGGTCGAAGATTTTTTTAATCGTACAGCCAGGGAATTTAAAGTGCTGTAAACGGTCATGACTTGTGACGATAAGGTACAGCTACCTATAGATGTCATTCTCGGTGCTTGATAATTCAATTTCAAAATCCATACCGGTATCATTTCGTTTTTATATTTCCCTTTAAATGATGATAATCATATGTGGATGTGAAAATGTTATTGCTTTAAGATAACGCTTTTTAGATCAACTGAGCTGAAAGCTCAGATGAGCTTTTCTGATCGCGTGTTGCCCATCCCTGTTTGTCTGTCTGTCCGTCTGTCTGTAAACTTTTCACATTTTCGACTTCTCCAGAACCATTGGACCAATTTCAACCAAACTTGTCACAAAGCGTCATCGGGTGAAGGACTTTCAAATTTTTTTCAAATGGAAGATAATCACAAATATGCAAAAATATGGTGGGTCCTTTAAAAATCTTCTCAAGAACCACTGGACCAGAAGAGCTGAAATTTACATGAAAGCTTTCCGACATAGTGCAAATTCAAGTTTATTCAAATCATGGCCCCCGGGGATATTATGGGGCTACAATTGGTGATCAAAGTTTTACATACAAATCTATATGGAAAATCTTTAAAAATCTTCTTCTCAAGAGCCACTGGGCTAAAAAAGTAGAATTTTACATGATAGCTTCCTGATGAAAGATGAAGATAGCGAAATTGAAGATAACTAACAGTGATCAATCTCACAACTCCTATAAACAATACAAAATAGACAGTTGGGCAAACACGGACCCCTGGACACACCAAAATGTGATTGCTGGTCAGGGGATCTTTACGCTTCCTAGGCATCTGCTCCCACCTCAGATGTGTCCAGGCGTCCGTGTTTGCCCAACTCTCTATTTTGTGTTCCTTACAGAAGTTATGAGATTGATTACTGATCATTATCTTTATCTTTTCATTCTACCTAAAGGTACCACAGCGAGTTTAGTAACTACAACAGAAACCACGCTCTTCAGTGCAATTGGAACTATTTCAGGTGAAGTAATTCGAATGCGAAAAATCTCAAGTTAGTCTGGGACATTTGACCTTCGAATGTAGAATTTCTTAGCATTTGGTGACTAGCATAGGGTTTTACTATCTCAGCAGTAAGTATCTTATGAATGAATGTTTTATATGCATCTAAGTTAAAGTCAGTTATAGTCCTTTCTATGCAAAAAATACGGAACCAAAAATATAGCACAAATGACGTCACACAGATTGCGGATAATAAATTTACAGAAAATCAGTACCCTGGAATTATCACTTATTTACAGATTTTCTTTCGTTGTTCAGGAATTATATCTGGTTATCATCAACAGGGTCTTGTTATCGCATGTGTGATAATACGAGCTCCTCCCACTTTGTTATCGCATGGGCGGTACTAACATCAGAATTACACAATAGAAACATGACAGAGATAATCAGTTTTCGTGAAGTTACTTTTGCTGATTCACGGGTAAAGCGTGCGCCGTCGATGTCTGGGGCGTTGAAGCAGACAAGGAGTGTTATGTAACAGACATACCCGTGACCTTTATTTCAGTCATTAATGTTGAATAGCTCTCTCTCTCTCTCTCTCTCTCTCTCTCTCTCTCTCTCATTTTATAAAGAGTTTGCTAATGCTTTTCCTACTTTAATATTTGTGTTATACATGTTTTCTTACAACATTTGTACAAATGGATGTAAAGAATTAAATTCCTGAAAAATAATGTATGAAGCCACCAATATGTGATTCATACTGACGGGGATAATCAGTTTTCGTTAAGTTAATTTTGCTGTTTTACGGGTAAAGTGTATTAAATTTTATTTACACATGCATCGTCCTACGATGGTATATGACAATTTACCATTGTATTGAAGGTATGGTTCATTAAAGGTAAAATGAAAAGCTTTTGAAATATGTGATAAGTTGGACATCTTCTAGCATCCTCGTAAAATTTACAGTATCAAAGAGACGCAGAAGGACCGCGCATCTATTTGATAATGTGAATATTACTCGGATGCTAGAAGATAACCATTTCTTATTAAATGGTTCTTTCATAAAGATAGTATACAACGATGTCATTGCTGTGCAAATGCTATGCTAGACCTAGTTAGTTAGCTATTTCAAGAAAATGATACCGGTGTGTGCATTTTGTCAATTATTCAATTAAAATACTTGAATATTTGATATTATTGGTGCGATGGTCTTATTAAATCTGTGCCACAATAGCCATATTGTGCAGACAATTCTGCTTATTGTCATAAGAATATTGTGTCAATTCATATTGTATATGCTTTTGCACCGAACTCGTATCGTTGATGTTTGATATCCATTTGGCAAGCTTCGACAGATTCCATTTTGAGGAAAATACACATCACACCAGCTCTTATTACCCATTTTTCATGTATAAAGAGATCATTGGATTAGGACATCAGACACTGCTTTCAATGTTGTGATGATGTATAAAATGTGGAAAGTCTTACTAGTCCACTAATATGAATCTGATGGGACTTCTTTTTTTCCAAAATACACAAGGACGTAAGCCTAGTTATGGACATCGAATATAGACGGGGTATCGTCTGGCTAGGAGATTATAAAAGTTGGCTCGGGCTCCAGCTCCAACTCTAGCTCGAAAAAAATATTTGGAGTATGGCTCCAAATAATTTTAAAAGTTATAAAACTGGGTCAAGCTCTGGCTCCAAATCAGGCTCAAAAGTTAGTCTCGAAATTTTGAGCCAGAGCACATAATCGAAATGTGGGTTATAAAAGTTTTGAGTATGGAACACACTCGCCAAATGAAGTATGCCATGCTTAATAGCTTACTCGAGATTTAAAGTATGTACTCAAAGTGTCGTTTGCTTTTATGAAAATTGCTGCATGCCGACAAATGACATATAGGGAACGTGCTCCACGCATTATCAGAGACAGATCATGCAACCCTTTAGAAGAATTATCTGCAGATGATGTTTTTGCAAGATATATATTCCACTCACACACCATTATGGATCTCTTGCGTCAGCTGCCAGACATATCATCTCCAACTCAGCGGGACCTTCCAATTCCACCCATCCTTCAATTACTAGTAACGCTGAGATTTCTAGGTTGGATTTTACAGATTTTATAAGGCTTGAAATATGTCCTAAATAGTAATTTTTACTATTTTCTGTCATTTTTAATGTGAAATTGATGAAATAATGCAAATTTTAAGGGTTTTTGGAAAAAAAGTAAGTTCTCCCCAAAAAAGTTATTAAATAAATAAAAATGTTGTCATTAATTCTCTGAGAGTAGAAGAAAATATCGCTTTCCTTTATCGTTTACATTTTCTAAACAAGATACCATGATTTACCTTAAATACTATAAGTTTAGGGGGGGGGGGGGGGGCTTACTGTCCCTGAAACGTTCTACTTCCCCACTTGATATATATGTATATATATATAAGGAAAAAGATTACTTGTGTAAAATTCTTGTGAAGTGAGACAAAATGATAATGGGGGGGGGGGGGGGGGGGGATGTGAGGTATTTATTGACTGTCAGAAACTGCCTAATTTTTGTACATGTACCAGCACTCGTCCTGTGCAACATGTGCATGTATAAGGGTTGAATTCATAACTGCAGGCTCTTACATTCTTTTCTCATTCAGAACTAACACCCCCCCCCCACACTTTTAAACCAAACAATAATTATGTTTTGTAATAATGAAAATGATTTATTCTATTTTGGTGAGTTATCTGCAATTTTCCTTGAATTTTCACAGTTGATAATCCTGACATTTGTGTTTTATAAATTAAATTGCTGATATAATAAGACAATTGCACGGGACTAGTGCTGGTACATGTACAAAAATTAGATTGTTTCTGACAGTCAATAAATACCTCACATCCCCCAACAATCCCCCCCCCCCCCCCCCATTATCATTTTTGCATTTACAAGTTTGGGTAAAAGCACGATTTATTATTATACCATCGTCTATGTTTTATACCATAGACTGTGTTTTTCTTCCAAATCCTTCTACCAGAGTTTACTCTGCTCCGTTTTTTGCCAATAGATAATAGCAACATACTTTGAATTGAAAAAGAGCATTTATTACAAACGCCAATGTAAGTTGTCTCACTTCACAAGAATTTTACACAAGTCATCTCTCCCCCCCCCCCCCCCCCCCCCATCTTAAAAAAGTAACTTGATGCTACATCTCAATGAATGCACGATACTGCCAAAATGTCAAACTGATTTGACAAGTATTTCAAAGACATTGTCAATAAATGTTTTTACTCCTTTCCCCAACATTTGAAACTTTTGTATCATTTGGCCGAGAGGTTAGAGCATTCGCACCGCATGCGGAAGGCAGGGGTTCGAATCCCGGCCGTGACAGACTTTTAAGTCGTTAAAACAGGTAGTTCCATCGCCAAACGCTCGGCATAAGATGTGAATGTCACGGATCCTCGGAGATGACCTTAAAAACGGATGACCCATGTCACAGTAGGTGTGTCACGCTATAGAACCCTCACTGCTCAATGGCCGTAAGCATAGGCCTAAATTTGAAGCCCTTCACCGATTTTGGTGACGTCTCCATATGAGTGAAATATTCTCGAGCGAGATATATATCTGTATATATATATATATATATATATATATATATATATATATATATATATTCCCTACTTTGTTATAAAATAAGTACAATCAAGGGTAAAATCCGAAATATTCCGCTTTGCGTTCACCGTTCAAGTGGGTAAGTAGAACGTTTCAGGGACAGTACCCTCCCCCTAAACTTAAAGAATTTAAGGTAAATCATGGTATCTTGTTTAGAAACATTTAAACGATAAAAGAAAGCAATAATTTCTTCTACTCTCAGAAAATTTTTTGGGAGAACTTACTTTTTTTCCAAAAAACCCCTTAAACTTTGAATTATTTCATCAATTTCACATTAAAAATGACAGAAAATAGTAAAAATGACTGCATAGGACATATTTCAAGCCCTATAAAATCTGTAAAATCCAACTTAGAAATCTCAGCGTTACTACACGGTTACCCATGTCCTAAATCATAGGATTTTTTTTTTATCTTTTGTGAAGGAATGTATTCCTGAAAAGACAGTTACAATTCGACCGAATGATAAACCGTGGTTCGATTCTTTATTAAGAAAAACAATACGGACTAGAGACCGATTACGTAATAAAGCTTTAAAGTTAAAAAACGAAGAACATTGGGAAGAATACAGGAAAGTTCGAAATAAAATTAATAACATGAAAAAGCACGCTATTTTAAATTACTATGATAACATTGAAACACATTTGAATGACTATTCAAAAAATAATAATAAATTATACTGGAAACTTATTAAAAGCGTGTTCCAGGTTAAAGCCGGCAATGAAATTCCGCCCATCCAATATATTTCCGATGACGGTATCAATATGGTAGCTTTTTCAGATAGAGAAAAGGCAGAAGTATTAAATAAATATTTTTCCTCAATATCAAATATTGACGACACAAACCACATTTTGCCCAATTCAAATAACTTAGGCAATGACAGCCTTACTGATATTTTTATAGAAGAACAAGAGGTCATAGATATAATATCCAATCTTCCTGTCAACAAGGCTATTGGGACCGATTGTATAAGTCACCGGATGCTAAAGTCAACAACACATGTCATTTCTAAACCACTATGTATGCTTTTCAATAAATCTCTGCGCGAAAAATCTTTTCCTAACTTCTGGAAAGAGTCACATGTTCTACCTCTTTTAAAAAAGGATGATCCTTCGTTGCCTAGTAATTATAGACCCGTGTCCCTTTTAAGCTGTGTTAGCAAAGTTATGGAAATAATAATTATTAAACATGTATATAATTTTTTTCATAAAAACAACTTATTCTACAAATACCAAGCTGGTTTTTTACCAGGTCATTCTACAGTTTTTCAACTATTAGAAACTTATCACAGCATTGCAAAAAGCATAGACGATAGTAAATCTTGTTGCATGGTCTTCTTTTGATAGAGTTTGGCACAAAGGTCTTCTATTTAAATTACAAACTTATGGGATCAAAGGTAATATTCTTGAATGGTTTTCTGATTATCTTTCTTGTCGCAGCCAAAAAATTATGTATAAAGACCATTTGTCTTCAAGTGCAAGTGTAAATGCAGGGGTACCCCAAGATTCTGTTCTTGGACCACTATTGTTTTTAATTTATGTTAATGATGTTGCTGAAAATATGCTGTCTTTTTGTAAATTATTTGCTGATGATAACTCCATTCAATATGCATCTAAGAACTTACATGAAATTGAATTTACGTTGAATCATGATCTTCGTGTTCTAGATGAATGGTCTAAACAATGGTTGTTAAAATTTAACCCCTCTAAAACAAAAGCTGTATTTTTTACATTGAATAAGGATATTGATCCTCATAAATTATTTTTTCAAAATTGTCATTTGGAATATGTGCCAGTGCACAAACATTTACTTCTACTTTGTGGTAATAATGCTTTATCTTCTGAGTTAAACAAGTGTATTTTTTCTTATGTTTTTAAGGAGAAGAACTCGTAAGTTATTTGAACTTGTTTCTGATCCTTTTGTATATCATGTATGTACAATAAAATATGTTCAAAACAAATCATAATGGATCGGTTATGCAAGAAAATTCGTTTGAAGTGTTTCCGGTTATGAGTTAAACGAGAACAACACGCCGCTTCGACAGGTAGGTAGATCTGAGTTTTTCTTGTTTATGATAATTTAACCACTGTTGACGAAAATCGGGGAATGTAGTCAGCTGTAGAAATGATTAAAGTACACGAAATAACCACAATTACCCATATCTAAAGCGGCAAGACGACACGAGATGATTTTCCGAGAACAGAAGGAGGTTGAAAAATTCTCACAACTCTCGATTGTCAGGTTCAATATCGGCTCAATCAGCTAACCAGTCGAAATAAGTTGACCACTCTAGGGACGATTTGTGCAAGTTAAAATTAAAATATTCTACTTTTTTGATGTTGGTGTTTGTATTTTGCCAAAATTCTATCCAAACGGGTCAGGTAATACTTATGGGGATAAGTTATGATTTGATGGAATGGTTAAGATTTAGAGGAAATTTTGGTTAATACACACCCCGCTGATAGATACAGTAGTATTACGCACCTGAATGAGTTTGTATTACGTGACGTAATTTAGATTAGTATGTACGATTCTGGATCTGCAATAACTTAGAATTTATTGAAATTAATTTTTTTTTTTGTTTGTAACGAAGGTATTTGAAAAATATTAGTCGTGTTAGGGAGAAAAAGATTGATACTGTTTTCGATTTGCGAATTCACCTCTATTCTTCTCCATGCAAAAAATGTATAAGCTGTAGATATTTTTCTTCAATGTACATGCATTGTACTCGTATATGTATATTTATTCAGGAACATATTCACAAAAACTAAATAAAGATGCTGCTTATCTGAAACCAAAGACGAGGCAATCAAGACTAGACCCAGATAGTAGGTCAACTGTATGTATAGTAGGTGCAGAGAATTGAAGAAGAGAGAGTGTATTATTCGAAGGTGTGTATAAGCAACTTATTTATGACTATGTAGAAAATTAACGGATTATGTAAATGTCGAATACTTATGCATGACGTTTAATTGTCAAATACTTAGGTAACGCTTATGATTTCTTGATGAAAGGTAAAGATAACGAACAGTGACCAATCTCATAACTCCTATAAGCAATGCAAAATAGAGAGTTGGGCAAACACGGACCCCTGGACACACCAGAGGTGGGATTAGGTGCCTAGGAGGAGTAAGCATCCCCCGTCAATCGGCTACACCCGCCATGAACCCCACATCCCGATCAGGCAAACGGAGTTATCCGCAGCAAAAATCAGTGTGCCAAGAACGGTCCACCAATCGCTACATGATGTTGCACAGAATATGTTGTTACTTTGTATTTTCTGGTCTAGTACTTTACTTCAATTTCAGAACACCAAATGTTAAAGTCTATAATTAGTTCATATTAGGATATAGAAATCTATTGATATCCTAGTAAAATGGTTAAGGGGCCATAGTCAGATTCCCGGGGGTGGGGGTGGGGTGGGGGGTGGTGATACACTATATACATGTAGGTGTCGATCTTGTGTCAATTTACTCTTTAGGATGAATTTATAAGCATGGAAGTTATCATGATATGGTCTTGTGATTATGATAACGTTTTCTCTACTTCACAGGGACCATTTAGACAGAGATCGCCTCCAAAAAATGTATTTACCGAATGCACCAAATCGACATGACAGAGAACAACCCATCAGGCAACATGATGGCTACAGAATAAACGACTCTAAGCTGTTGCAGCCGCAGAGACTTTGACTAAACTTTGATTACATGTCAGAAACTAATGTGTAATAAAAATACTAGTTAATTTTGAGCGTGGTAGAATAATTACTAAACTAACAAAAATGGACATTCGGAATATTCCTCATCTGACCAATGATATCAAATTAGTTTTGTCACCATTTGGCATCTTTTGTCCGCAAACTAAATTCCACATGAGAACCACTGAATGAAAATTAACCAAACGGGGTAGAGTTTCTCTAGAATTGCTGTTTCCCTAAATCAGATTCGTTAAGATGATTGTGAGAGTAGATGCTCTACAAAACCTACTTCTTTGTGAAATTTTTTAAAACATCGCTATAAAACAAAGCAAACGTTTTCTCTCTAAACTGCTATTAAGAGAGGTATCTACAATTTGATACCGGTTTTTTCTATGCAAAAAAATAACAGCCCGTAAAACATTATGTTGATACAAGCATCACTCAAAACATCCGTTTATACAAAGTGAAGTGTCTTACCTACTGTAACGTTTGCTTTGAAATGTTTTAGAAGAGAGCTTAAGAAGGGACAACTCTCAGATTGTAAAATTCTGATAAATCTGAACGGAAGTAAGCATAACCAGAGACCACACTCAAGTAATCTCTCTTTAATGTTAACTACCAAACAAAAACAACAAAAGCAAAACAAGTAAGTGACCGATGTCAATAAAGCTATGTTGAATTTTCATATGCAAAGTCAGTTTCCCCTTTTAATTGATGGTAACCTTTGTCGCATCCTTTATATTCACACCTGTGCTGAGTTCTTTCCATCTGTAGAATACAAAATAGAATAAATAGTGTATGTTAATATATAATAATACCACAGGCACTTGTTTCACAGGCACTTGTTTCATACATCATGAGTCTCCCTCCTTATTAAGGAGGGAAATTATCTTTAATTATTTGGAGCCATACTCCAGATCTTTTTTCGAGCTAGAGTTGGAGCTGGAGCCCGAGCCAACTTTTATAACCTCCTAGCCTGGGGGTCGATCCCGGCGCCGTTTTAAATCTGAGACAAAGAGTAAGCGTTGGCACAATAAAGAGCTGTTACTGCTTCAGCCCTGAGAACAGCGCATAAATTAAATATCGAGGCACTTTACCTAAAATTTGTGACGTCTCTGCATGAATGAAAATTTATCCGATGTTAAGAAAAAACCCATCAATATATAAACAAATAAAAGCTGCTATGTTTATGAAAGCTGTGGTCGTTAAAATGATCTTATTTAATAATACAACCTTCATACTGTCGATTGCTGCTTGACGTGGTTCATATCAACTGTTGTACTGCCTTTTACTTACTGATTTTGACACGGTGGGTATGTATGACCGGTCAAAAAGACATATTGCTCGATTTATTACACCTAAAATATTACATTGAGCTTTATAGGAAGAGTATATATATATATATATATATATATATATATATATATATATTAAAAGAAATAGAATAAACAGTACCCAAAGTTAAAAATTTAACGCCTGAGGATTATAAAACGGAAGCGCTTGCGTTAAATTTTTAACTTTGTGTACTGTTTATTCTATTTCTTTTAATATTTTATACCGGACACTGATTTTTTAAAAACAGAATTTGGATATATATATATATATATATATATATATATATATATATATATATATATATATATATATGTATGTATTTATGTATGTATGTATTCATCGAAATCTCTTGAAGAAAGTTACAAATACTTTCTCTTTTTGAAAATATAATATAAAATAGAATTAATCAGTTACCGCACAAATTTCAGAAAGTTAGATATTTCTTATTTTACGAAGGACAGATAATTCTTTCATCATTATTAAGATATTTAACAGAGAACATTCATTTTTTAGCTCACCTGAGTCGAAGGCTCAAGTGAGCTTTTCTGATCACATTTTGTCCGGCGTCCGTCTGTCCGTCTGTCTGTAAACTTTTCACATTTTCATCTTCTTCTCATGAACCACCAGGCCAATTTCAACCAAACTCGCCAAAAGGCATCCTTAGGTGTAAGGGATTCAAGTTTGTTCAAATGAAGGGCCACACTCTTTTCCAAGGGGGGATAATCAAGAGTTAGTGAAAATTTGTTGGCATCTTTTAAAAATCTTCTTCTCAAGAACCACTGGGCCAGAAGAGCTGAAATTTACCTGACAGCTTCCTGACATATTGCAGATTCAAGTTTGTTCAAATCATGGCCCCCGGTGGTAGGATGGGGCCACAATGGGGGGATCAAAGTTTTACATACAAATATATAGGGAAAAACTTTAAAAATCTTCTTCTCAAGAACCACTAAGCCAGAAAAGCTGAAATTTACATGAAAGCTTCCTGACATAATGCAGATTCAAGTTTGTTCAAATCATGGGCCCCGGGGGTTGGATGGGGCCACAATAGGGGATCAAAGTTTTACATACAAATATATAGGAAAAATCTTTAAAAATCTTCTTCTCAAGAACCACTGAGCCAGAAAAGCTGATTTTTACATGAAAACTTTCTGACATAGTGCAGATTCAAGTTTGTTCAAATCATGGCCCCCTGGGGTAGGATGGGGCCACAATAGGGGATCAAAGTTTTACATACAAATATATAGGGAAAAACTAAAAAATCTTCTTCTCAAGAACCACTAAGCCAGAAAAGCTGAGATTTACATGAAAGCTTCCTGACATAATGCAGATTCAAGTTTGTTCAAATCATGGGCCCCGGGGGTTGGATGGGGCCACAATAGGGGATCAAAGTTTTACATACAAATATATAGGAAAAATCTTCTTCTCAAGAACCACTGAGCCAGAAAAGCTGAGATTTACATGAAAGCTTCCTGACATAATGCAGATTCAAGTTTGTTCAAATCATGGGCCCCGGGGGTTGGATGGGGCCACAATAGGGGATCAAAGTTTTACATACAAATATATAGGAAAAATCTTCTTCTCAAGAACCACTGAGCCAGAAAAGCTGATTTTTACATGAAAACTTTCTGACATAGTGCAGATTCAAGTTTGTTCAAATCATGGCCCCCTGGGGTAGGATGGGGCCACAAGGGGGATCAAAGTTTTACATACAAATATATAGTTAAAATCTTCTTCTCAATAACCACTGAGTCAGAAAAGCTGATATTTACAAGAAAACTTTCTGACATAGTGCAGATTCAAGTTTGTTCAAATCATGGCCCCCGGGGGGTAGGATGGGGCCACAAGTGGGGGGGGGGTCAAAGTTTTACATACAAATATAGGAAAAAGCTTTAAAAATCTTCTTCTCAAGAACCATTGGGCCAAAGAAGTTGACATTTACATGAAAGCTTTCTGACATAGTGTAGATTCAAGTTTGCAAAGGGTAGTTTGGACCATAATAGGGACCAAGGTTTTACATGCAAATATATATGGAAAGTCTTTAGATATGGGCCAAGGTGACTCAGGTGAGCGATGTGGCCCATGGGCCTCTTGTTTATTTAAATAATTCAAAATTGTTCATTATCCTTTTGTTATACATTGAATACCTAAAGTCACGGGGCTAAAAACTTCACGGTAGGACAATTCGAGGAAACACCTGACACGGGATCTGATGACTAGTAGCAAGTAATAAGACCCCCTTGTTGACCGGTCCCACCCGCCATGATCCCTGCCTGGCCTCTATCTTGGTCTCGTAAACGGATCAAGCCATAGTCATAATCAATGAAAAAGTAAGATGATCACATAAGTCCCATATAGAATGCAAAACAGAGAGATTGGCAAACACATACCCATGAATAACCAAGAGGTGGGATCAGGTGCCTAGGAGGAGTAAGCACCCCTTGTCATATTATTTGATTTATCAAATGCAATGAATTATATCAGAAAATACGAATTTTCAAATGATATCACGCAAAGAAATTTGACCAAAGCTATGTTTTTTATCTGTAAGATGTAGGGAACATAACAAATCAGATCATCCCGTATTTCAAATCAAAACAACAACTCGATCACATGCATTTTATATATAGACGATACAAAGCCAGAGAATGAAATTCCATTTTACCCGAAATGGCAAGGAAAACGAAAATTTAATTTCTGGTGACGTTGTTTTTATTCAGCAGTGAATTTTCCGTTTCTTCGTGCCAAATTCCAAATGCTATTTTTAATGGTTTTCGGGTATTATATAAAAGAGTCCTCATTTTGATTTTTTATATCAATGAAAGAAACTGCTACTTATTGAATCAAGATAGATTATGAATAAACAGGGCACCCTCAATATAATTTTAAATTGGATAACATAATCAAATGACATTCCATCATAATGCTTCAACACTAATTCTTCTGTGCATTGTGGTGTCAAGTTTCAAAGTAAGTTGGGTTTTTCACGTGTATTCACATACAAATATGACTCGTCCTATTATATTTCGGATGCAACTAGATAACTTTGGTATAATAATATAGAATTCTTCACCTTCCTAAATATCATTGAAATGCAAATTTATCAACGTTACACTTTCTAGATTTTAAAGAAATGAACTTTACTGCCTTTCTGTCGTAGTCATGCAATTCATACTGTTGTTGAAACTCTGTATTTTTATCAAGGGTTTGTAATCCTATTTTCTTACTTTTTTGTTATAATTTGATATATGAATTAAAAGTGACATATCGTACAGAAAATCCTGCATTAGTAACCGTCCTATTGCTCATAAAACGTTTTTAAATAGGCTACTTTAGAACCATAGTTAGATATCAAGATTACAGTTAGAAAGTAAGGCAGGCAACCGGCAAACATGTTGATGTTACGGGGGTTTTAACAGTCTCGTTCAAATTCAATATTTCGCAGATTCTATTGTCGTTACAGATCGGTAAAGTTGGCTACTAGTAACCAGCTACTAGTAACTGGCTACTTAAAAAGTAGCTGGCTACTAGTAGCCAACTTTTCTCTTTTCAAGTAGCCAGTTACTAGTAGCTGGTTACTAGTAGCCAGCTTTACCGATCTTGTCGTTACAACGATCTAGTTTGCTAATACAACCTGCCATTAGGTCTAATATTTTCTGACGTGTTTCATACCAATTGTTAGGCCGTTCTGTACATACTGATTTTGACTACGGATTGCTCCGTTTACCTGATCAAGATATAAAGCTCGCGGCGGTTGTGACCGGTCGATAGGGGATGCGTACTCCTCCTAGGCACCTTATTCCACCTCTGGTATGTCATGGAGTCCGTGTTTGCTCTTGATTTTGTATTCTCTATAGAATTATGCGTCTGATCACTGTTCTTTATTTTCACCTTTCATGTCGTAATTGTGCGAGTTTAATTCCTTTGTTTATAAACATATCAAACTCTTCCACAATAAGAAATAGCAACTTCTGAGTCATGAAAATCGGCACAACTCGCTGTTTAGTCCCCAACCGATGAAGTTGAAGGGGACTTTAGGTTTGTCCGTCAGATCAGTTTTCGACCCTTTTTCTCTGTTCTTGCAGATATTTTTTTTTATTTGATACATTGCTTTGCCATAACAAGTTACGGATCAAGTTTGAATTTCGTCAAGGTCCGTTGATTTTTCACTACGTTATGGCCCTTGAACTTAGAAAAATAGAATGAATTATCAGTTTTTCGGACTTTTTTTGTGCTTGCAGATATTCATTTCATATTTGGTATATTGCTTTACCATAACAAGTTGCATTTCGTCTAAGTTCGTTGACTTTTCACTAAGTTATGGCCCTTGGGCTTATAAAAATGCCATGAATTACCAGGTTTTTTTTGGTCCTGTCATTCTGTCTAAAACTTTAACCTTGCTAATAACTTTTGAACAGTAAGTGATAGAGCTTTGATATTTCATATGAGTATTCCTTGTGACAAGACCTTTCCGTGGGTACCAACATTTTTGACCCTTGATCTTTGAGTTTGACCTACTTTTTGTTTTGTTTTGAAAACTTTAACCTTGTTAATAACTTTTGAACAGTGATAGAGCTTTGATATTTCATATGAGTATTCCTTGTGACAAGACCTTTCCGTGGGTACCAACATTTTTTACCCTTGATCTTTGAGTTTGACCTACTTTTTGTTTTGTTTTAAAAACTTTAACCTTGTTAATAACTTTTGAACAGTGATAGAGCTTTGATATTTCATATGATTATTCCTTGTGACAAGACCTTTCCATTGGTACTAAACCTTTTGACCTTGACATTTGACCTACTTTTAAATATTTTTTTTTACATTGGTCATAACTTCTAAATGGTAAATATTAGAGCTTTCATAATGTACATGAGCATTTCTGGTGACAAGATCTTTCTACTGGTACCAGGATATTTGTCCTTGTGACCTTGGCCATCTTCGGAAATGGCCATTATCCGGGGCATTTGTGTTTCACAAACACATCTTGTTCAATAAGTTATGGCCCTTGGACTTAGAAAAATAGCATGAATTATAGGTTTTCCGGATTTTTGGGGGGTCGCAGATATTCATTTGATAGTTGGTACATTGCTTTGCCATACCAAGTTTGAATTTCGTCTCGGTCCGTTGATTTTTCACTAAGTTATGGTCCTTGGACTTAGAAGAAATAGCATGAATCATTAGTTTACATCCAAGTTTCTTATTGTAGATAAGAGCTAGTACTACACTCATTATACATGTAACTGCTATCATAGTAATACAACAATGAAGCTAAATTATTCATGATCGCCTACATGTCATAGTTCATTGACTTGATTGAACACTTAAAACTAATTATAAATTTGTCGTTTTTTCCTGGTCTAGTCTTCCTATCCTGGTTCCCCAATTCTCCCTTTTACCATAACCTACATGTACATAATGAACTTTGAATATTGTTGCGGTCAAGTAATTTTGCGACCGGTAGGGAACTATGTATTGTGCCATGCAATACTCTCAAAATGCTTGTTTCTCTTAAAGTTGGATACCACGATTAATTCGATGAACTTGCATATCTATGTCTTCTTCATAACGATTGTATCTTGTATATTCGATAAATTTTCTTTTCTTATATTTTAATGTTTTAGGGATCTCAACCTCAACGCCAGTGGAAAAAGAAGAGTGTGGTAATACTTTGCTGAAATATCTTATTCCTATGGTTGGGGCTGTTCTTGTTGTGATTATGATCGTCATAAACATCGTGAATATATACTCCTACATGAAAGACCGTAAAGAAGAACCGATTGATGCAGATGTTTAATTTTCTTCTTAACGATGGATTCTTCTCATGTTTTAAGCCGCATGAGATTGCAACAACTATAGACAGAATGTATACAATAATTTTGCACACTGAAAAATTGGTGTCGCATATCTTGTTTTTGTGTCAATGTCATATGATAGACCGATTTTTCTCTCATATCTACGTATGTAAGATACAGATTATGAAATATATTTCTATCTTTCATATCACGTGACGTTTATCTTTCATACCCCATGTCGTAATACTCAATACACAATATCTCGACTGACGAACACTAGCGTTCGCAAAGCTCTTGTACAAAAAATGACAGATTGTAATGTCCTTGATAATCTCCAGGTGTATGTGATCGGACACAAAAATACACATTCCTTGAACAACTACCACACACTCAACAACAGTCACAAATTCCTCATATCGAAAATGCTGTCGAGTACATCTGTCATCCGGTGCATTATGCCAGTTCACAGAAACCCAGCCCACACGGTCTATTCGTTCAAGGCCTATCTCCACATTCACTCTGCCAATGTCTACTGTCCCTATATATGTGTCTCAGGTGAAACAAGTGCCCCCAATGTCCACGAGACACGTGTGGAAAACGAAAGTCTATACAGACCCATATCCACCAACAAAAACCACTTGGAATCTCTCCTCACACACTCATCATTAAATAACTGCTCAATTAATATCAATATCAATGCTCCTTTAAGAAGAAAGCGTGCAGATTCTGATTAGGTCTGTCAAAATGTTTCGCGCTGATGGACTGCCGAGTGACGTCACGCAGCACCCTGATTATTGATTTATTGTGTACTTATTCAAAGAGGAATAACTCTAATACAATTCACTTATACATTCGTAGGCCGATTTTTTGTCAGCAACGTAGTTGCCAAAATGAAGGTCGTAGAATTCGATTCTGGTGTTATTTTTAATGTACAGCGAAAAAATTATTAATTGGAAAATTCTCAAAATGGTGTCGCTAGGCACAAGGAAAAACGGAAAACTTCAAGAAATGTGAGAGAAAAATACTCAATCTCTACCCAGAGTTATCGTTCCTTACACTCACTTACAGCAAGGAACGACAACTCTGGGTAGAGATTGAAAAATACTCTCTTATGAGTTGCCATGAAATATCAAGGTGATTCCACCCTCAGGGTTGCAAAAAAAAAAAGCGGTCAAACCCTCGGCAAAGCTTCGGGTTTCACAGCTTTTTTGCAACCCTCGTGTGGAATCACCTTGATATTTCATGGTTACTCATAAGTCTTATATTCCTCTGAATATAGATATTTACATATTGGTCGGGTTTACTTTCTCATATTATATTATATATTATATAAAGCACAGAAATAGCAATGAACATAACTGACCTAAGTGAAGAAATATTTAATATAAAGCACAGAAAATTTCACTTTATTTGGATACCCACTTCCGCCCCTACCCGGGGTTGAACTCACGATCTGCGGAACCAAATCTCCTAGCAGCATGTCTTGCCTAGGTGGTCGAGCGGTCTAGCGCGCTGGTTACATGCTGCTAGGAGATTTGGTTCCGAAGGTCGTGAGTTCAACCACGGGTAGAGGCGGAAGTGGGTATCCAAATAAAGTGAAATTTTCTGTGCTTTATATATATATATATATAGTTACGTTTTATGAACTTTAAATCACAAGGTGTAGATTTGTGATGTTCATTCAGACTAACTACGTATGGTGGAATATTATGAATTCTGAACCCGAAGTTTAAAACTAGTTCAAAAATTATTTGTGAACGAACTATGAACAATAGAAATTAACTATAATTGATTTTATAGATCTTTATTGTTTTGTTTTGCATATTATTATGAAAAATGTTATATTTCATTGGTACAACGTTATTAAGTAACATTTAGGAGTTAAACGCTCTAACTTAGATAAGCATTTATGACGTTATCAGTTTGGGACATTACTATGTCATCAAAACAACCATTGTAAATGAAAGACAGATGTTTTTGAGAAAGAAAACAGTGGATTGCAGGGAATGACTCTCGAATATAAGACAGTGGCATGTACTAATCCTAACTAAATAACGTTGTAACAACCAAATAAGTTACCATTTTATATGTACAGTATATATAATTTCACCAAATGATCGTCGCAATAAATGTTATAAACTTTATACAAAATATTTTTATAACTATCAAGTCAAAGTATTATTTAAGGAATGACTAATTCTGGGACAAGTTATACGAGTATAACCTGGTTTGGGTCAGTTTACGCTTTATAATCCGCGTAGCGGATTATAAAAAAGCGTAAACTGACCCAAACCAGGTTATACTCGTGTAATTTGCCCCAGAACTAAAGTCATTCCTTATAATTTAATGCAAGAGACAAAGATTCTAACCTTCGTTTATCAAAATGTACATAAACTTGGAAAAATACAAGTCAAATGAGCCGCGTAATGATTCACTTAGCAACAACGACGAAGCGTCTGGCTGTAAAGGTCGCCATCTTTAATCTTAGTTCTACGGAGCCTAGCCTATTTATTAAAATATTGTATCAAATGTGAAGTTTGTCATGATAGAAAATATGTGTAGACTATGCATGCAATGCGTATTTCGCTGCCCTTTAGAGATAGAGATCGACTTTGAAGTCGCTCCTCTCCGACAGATTGAGAAAATACGGGAAATTGTATTGTTTAGGTCTACCCAAAATGAATCTTCAAATATCAGAAAATGCAATAATTTGCGGCTTTTAACTCTGAAAACTTCTACTACATGAAAACTTACCCTTGCATGCAACGTTATCGCTAATAGTAAATCCAACACAAGAAAATATGTACATGTATAAGCAAGTGACAATTGCGATCCACAAGTCAATGTGACTGACGTCATGTGATAAAATGTGACGTATGAATTTTTGTTTGCTTTGTTGAAAATGAAACACCCTCTTTCCCCAGTGAGAAATGTATTTCAAAATGAACAGGGCAATGCTTACTTGGTAAATTATAAATTCGAATATAATATCTTTGTTTTAATGTATTATTCGACCATCATACAGAGAAAGATGCTTTACAACAGTGATTTGCGTACAAGTAGATGCTAATATTGACAACGAGAAAACAATATGTGTATCAAACCGACGTATCTTATTGTACACGTTGACATTCTATTCCATAGAAGGATGAAAACAGGGCTGCGATGTAAATTTAGAGAGAGAAAAAAATAGTTCCGGCGTCTGGTTGTCAAGGGGGTGTGTCCCCATACCAAACCAGGTTATACAAAAATAACCTACGTCCCTCAATTGGAATTTGACCAATCAGAGACAAGGATACAATAAGAATTAAATTATTTAAAAGTGGACCAGCAATTGGTCGTCGCTCGTTATGTAAATTGCGATCAACGTACGTAACCATTTCAACCAGAAAATGAACAGCTACCCATGATTTTGTAACTACCCCATACCCTTAGTTCCGTTACATGAGAGAGAGAGAGAGAGAGAGAGAGAGAGAGAGAGAGAGAGAGAGAGGGGGGGGTACTGCTTTCAGCTAAAGTATAGTTTCATTTTCATACGCGATGTGAAGTCTGTAAGCTACTGTATAATAGAATCTTACTTGATTAGTAAAAACTTAATATCAATTAAAAATCTATTTTCGTTTTCGATAAAGTACCCTGAAATAACAGAAATGAGAGTAAAGTGGCGGAACGCAGCTTTCATAATGAATGATAGATTTGGGTTCTAGGGGAATGCTGAAACAAATTTAGAGATGGATCTTTATATGGGATCTGCATTCAAGTAGTGTTGATTAGCATCCGTTTTTTTTGTTTTTTTTTTTTTGCTTCAATGTTTCTCTGCTCGATGAAAAAGGTAGAAACCGGTTCGACAAGACTTTATCTGATGAAAATGTTGGTAAAAGACTTTTTTGGTTTTTCCTCTAAAACGTTTATGATTCTGAAAAAAAAAATTCAGATATTGTCCACATTCTTCGAGTTTTGAAAAACAGAAATTCTTTTTAGCCTTTCTGAGCAAGTAGCCTGGATTTTTACACGCTGCTTTGAATAATTGATGATGATTGTTTCGCCAGCGTCTTTCCTTTTCTTGTTTGCATCCCTCGGATCGTCCGAATACTGTTTTGTGTTTGGTCTGATGATGATAGTTTTGTAACAAGTGCAGCATTTATGTCCAGAAGTTCAGCAAGACCTTTGTTGTAGGATTTAACAATTTCATTCACCTGCACTGAGGAATCTGGTTTGGTGTTAACAGATGCACATAGCTCGTGAATGTTTCTTTCTATTTCACCCTGATCGATAGTATTAAACCTTCTGAAAGATATTTCTTTCTTTTGGTGTTTATGTTTATTAGGAAGCGTCTACCGCATAGTGATCACAACACACGTCTCATTTTACATCGCATAGAAATGGCTTTTGTATGTGCGGTGGTGAGAGCAGCATATTACTCGATGATCTTGTGATAAGTAAATCAAGAATGTGACCTTGATTGTGTGTTGGTTTCTTGACATGCTGAATGAGGTTACGATCATCTAAAGATTACAGAAATCTACACGCCTTTGTGTCACAGCGATTGTCAACATGAAAGTTAAAGTCACCAGTGATCACCAATTCTTGAGGATGCATGGTATTTTCATCAAGACCATTCTTGAACTTAGGCGATTTGTCGAAAATGGTGGTGGTCTATAAATGATGCATACGTTCATTTGTAGTTCGTTGTTGTTAATAGAAACTTCAAGATGCCCAAACTGGATGGTACAGGTCCGTTCACTACAGCCTCGTCAATAGATGATCCAAGTCAGGTTTCAGTGATGGCAATAAAATATAGGTCTTCGGATACTACGTAATCACATATTGACAAAGATTTGTTCTGTACAGATATACAGTTAATGGCAGCAAGTGAAAACGGTTTTTAGGAGGGTTTTCTATCCATTGGTGAAATTTGTTTAGTTGTTTTTGTTCTATCTGTTTTTGGTGGTTTCACACATATCAATATTACTATTTGTAACGTGTGTAGTGTTGTGTACTACTTGCACTCAAATGAAACCTGTGGCCAAGATTGTTCTAGAGTTTGGTATTTACTTCTTCTTGTGTACTACTTGCACTCGATTGACATTTGTGAACTAGATTGTTCTAGAGTTCGATATTTACTTCTTAAGTAGATTGATTGATTGATTGTATCTTGTTTAACGTCTCGCTCGAGAATTTTTCACTCATATGGAGACATCAAGTAGTAAGATGGCGTAATGGTTGCATCATTGTCTTTCAAGATTGTACAAGAAAATTTGTTTTTATTATAGATAAACTGTCAATAGGGAACTTTCGGGATGTGCCGGAACTACCGATTAGACTTGACGTTTATACATCACGGTCACGTGATAGTAAGCAGTTGTGCAGGATGTATCACTCTATTTATGTGGAGGTTCACGTCGAATCATGGCCGAAAGAAAATAATTCCTGGAACTTTGCATGTTTTATGGGACTTTCCTTATGAGGTAGGCTCTCCAATTTTTTATGAGATGTAAATTCAAGTATTGTGTTTGAAATTTTGTGAGTAAAAACCATGAAAGAAGGATTTAAATATTTTTTTGAATTTTTGTTGTAGAGGTGGGTGATTTGGCTTTTGACCAGCTGATTTTGCACGTGCTTGACTTCGATGTAAACAAACTCTCACGCCTTGCTGGATGGGTATGTATTTTTTGGTATGAAAATGCTCATTAACAACTGTACTACATGATGTGAAAGTACAACTTCTGAAAAGTTTACTTTAAGGCAGCAGGGTCAGGTCAAAGGTGAGTAATTTTGGTAAGAACATATAGGCAAAATTAATAGAGTGGTGCAACCTGCAGGGCAAAGTTGACATCGATACAACTGGTGTTTCGCTAAAGCTATGCGCTGTCCCAAAATGACGATCCAAATCACTATTGGTGCTTAGTATACAGATTATGGACTAGATTTTAGAGATGCGATGCTAACTTTGAAGTTATTGGAGCAGTTCAATATCTTCATTGAAGATGTCCCATAGAAGGATCCGATTAAACTGCTGCTCTGGCAATACTCATAAATCTTACACTATTTATTTATGATATCATATCTTGTTAGTGTTCATTTAAACAATAAAATGCTTTCTTTGTTGTTTCTTCGGGTGACAAAGGTAGAAAAAAATGCATAACTAGCATAAGCTACCTTCATCACCCGATGAAACAACAAAGAAAGACCTTCTATTGTTTATATTTATATTTTTATGTATTTATCAAAAATGTAAACTAGAATGAAGTTCTAAAATATATGGTTGGCCGGGACTTGGCCCATTAGCGTTAAACAGAACAGCCAATGCACCCTTTGACCTTGATGACTCTCCATAATTGGTAATAATTATGCAGATTAGTGGTACTAGAAAACTGGATTGAATTAGTTAAAATAAACATGTATTCATTGTATGATGAAAGCAGAGTCAATTTCAAAAGAAATATAAGAGAACAGGTTCAGTGACTATAACTATTAGAATATGATGGTGCTGATAAAATCAATGTAGTAAAATGATGTTCTTATGAAGTTTTTTTCCTTTAAATTTAATTACCATCAGACGATGTGAAGTTCAATTATACTGTATAAAATAATACGAGTAATGTTTTAGAATGAAAAAATATGATAAATTTATTTGACAACACATTAATAAAAATCATGTAAACCCATAATATACAAATTAAGTATGGTTCCACGAAAAAATCAGGCAAAATCGCATTTTTGTGATAAGTCCATGTTCACGAAATGAACCCAAACTTAGCATACTAACTCACCGTAAGATGTTTAGCAAATATACAAAGTAGTTTTGATTTATTTCGCCTTGTTCCAAAATTATGTGCAAATCTATACCAAACACTACTTGTAATCCCTTTGAAATCTAAAAACAGCAAAGTGGGTATGAAAATATATCATTATATAACATTAAACAAATAAAAAAGGCATGCTCTGAAATAAATATTTTTGTTGAAAGTTTCAATATAAAATTTTAAAACCTCTCTGAATGTTTCGATTTTAATGCAATTTCGGTTATCGTTCTTGAATTTAACCTAGGGGCGCTGCGTTGTCAACACGCTAAGTGCGCGGAATATGGCGGATCCAAAACTGAATGCTGTGTAGGACAATATTCCGACAGAGTGTGATCTACCCTCAAGCCTTATCTAAAGGAAACGAATATAATTACCTTCGGAGAGTGTCAGAAATACATTGATGCATATGGCGTCACTGAATATAGACCGTGTGTGGAGCAGCCGACAACGAAGACTGAGCACATATCTTATATGACATGTCACCAAGTCGGCGCATTCTGGTAATTTCAAATGGTGTGATTTACATATTTAATAAGTCAAAATTCGCAATATTTATTATTACTAGCATAAAAATCATAACGAATGTTGTATTATACTATGTAGCATTGTATGAGACGACTGTGTACAGATGACACCCACTCCAGTACTCCCTTGTTTCAAAAAGTCTTATACTTTCAACAGTTACGTTATGATATGTTTTAGGCCTAGACTAATTGACGGCATGTTTCATTTGTAATGGTCTGCAATAATAGCAGACATCTACGTATCCTCTACACAAACACTTCCTGTCTCAGATAGAAATGTAGATTATGCCTAACTGAGGATCAGTAGGAGTAGGTATCATCTCAAAAGAGTGTGGTTTTATGTACTACATGTAGATTTCAGTCGAATTTGCATATAAAAATGTAAGACATGATATGACTTTGTGAGATGCAATGTCTAGTATATAATGTAAACCTCGCTTGTTCAAATCATAGATAGCGTAGTGGTTAGGAATCTTGATTAGCATACTGGAGGTACCGGGTTAAATTCTTAGATTTGATTGGATTTTTTTTCTTCAATTTATTTTATATACACATCATTTTTTCCTTCAAGGTATTCTATATAAACACACACAATTTTTGAAATATTATTTCATATGCACAAAATCATTTGTTTTAGTGGTCACCATCCAGCTCTTGACAAATCAGAATCAATATATTTTAAAAATATATGCATACTATTAGACATATCAAAGAAAATATTTGGGGTCTGTAGTTTTTAAAGAATTCCATTTTATTGTCAAATAATTCATAATGTTAATTATAAATCTTCATAAGTTTTCATACCAGCATCATGGAGTGTCATTACCATCACTACATACTTTGGAAACCTCTGTGGTAAATACATAACATGTAGCACATATGTACCAATGAATCTAACAGTGTAAATGTTTTATAAACCGCAAACTTGGTAGAGCAGTATCATATGAATAATCCTGATATACAAGCACTATATGATCCCTTCTGATAATGAGGTCAAAGTCAACCCCCCAACCCCAACCCCAACCCCCCAACCCCCCATTATAGGAAAATATTGGTCACTCAGAAACCAGACTCAAAACCTGATACAGCTGTTGCCCTGACTAGTATCTGCACCTACTTGTCACTGATTTAGAATATCTGGAACACCTTCTCAATGCCATATACAAGTTTCTTTTAAGCATTTCATGTTTTCAAACGTTTTATATGCTGTTTTAGTATTTTTATTCTTTCTAACTACATGTATAATATAAATATCAATGTGTACTATGATTACTAGGCTCTGAGGTGTGTACTTTAATGGAAAGTTTTATGATATAAAATGTTCAAACATTTTCAAAAACTAAAGAAATATATATTATATATTGAGGAGAGAAAAATAAGTAAATTCTTGTGTCCTGAAAATCAGTGTCTATCTTATTGTATTTAAATATAGGTCTCTGCAAAACCCAAGGACATACTTAAAGCGGTGACAGGTGGAAAATCAATCAAACCAAGTGAAAGTACAAGACAATATTACAAAAGGAAAGCAAAGGAGTCCATAAATTCAATGTTGAACATCAAGATAGTCTAAAAAATAGAATCCAAACAAAATATCAAAACTTTATGAAGAAATAAACGACAAATTGTCAAATAAACATGAAAGCATTCTTATATATGGTGTTTATTCAAATTATTTCAACTGAAATTCCTAATGTACCTAAATTCGAAAGGGAAACAACTTAAAGTAACAAAGAGATCATATCATATAATATGAAACTATATACTGTAAAATCATTTGAATTCGTGGGGGCCAATTTTTGTGGATTGCTGAATTTTTACGGGTTCGTGGGGACGTAATTTCGTGGGGTTTTTATATTTGTTAGAAAGATAACTTTAGGATGTCTTTATTCGTTGAGGATGTAAATTCGTGGGTGCGGGGTACCCATGAATTCCACGAAAATTGAGCCACCACGAATTCATGATTGCACAGTAACATATTGAATGATACATATTGAAGAAATATCTTTCAGTTTGTGAAAGTACATGTATTTGTAAGATTTTTCAATGAGCTTCCTCTATTTCTATCTTTCTTTTATCATCTCTCTCCTTGGACGGAGGATCGGCTCTCCATTTGATAATTTCCATCCAACATGGGGTTGACAAAAAGGGACTAAGCGCTAGCATATTTTCCAAGGCGACTGGATACACATTAACTACTGGGAATATATTCTATTTCTTAGGACATTGGGAAGTATGATATAGTTATATATTTCATAACTCTAATTATACCTGATGGGAACATGTAGTACATCTATTTGCTATTCAATTATTACATATATATACAGTCAAACCTCATTATCTTAACTTGATGAAAAGCTTCGAGGTACCTTAGGATTCGAGATATCAGGGGTAAAATAGTTCAAGAATAAGTGGTTCGGACTCCAAATCACTTTGACATATCAAGTATGGTATTCAAGATATCAGTGTTTAAGATAATGAAGTTTAACTGTACTCACAAGTTTTATTTCACTGTCAACAATTTTTTGTACCATATACAATTAGATAAAACACCAACTCTCCCCCACTGTACCATCATACTTGCATCTTTTACCTTCCGAAATATTGATTAATCTCAAAATAAAATCAGCATTAAAAATTACTTTCATCCTTAACTTCAACTTGTTCGTGCATAATCTCATGTCAGAGTAGGTGATTGTATTCCGAAAATTTAATACAAACAAGAAATGTTTGTAAAACACATATGCCCCCCCCCCCTCCCCCGGTGCAAAACTGAAAAGGTTATGTACACACATCATTTAATTGATAGTAGTATCATCAATTCAAAATATTGAGCAGACAATATCTTTCTATGTCAGGAGTGGATTGACCATGTGACCTATAAACCACTAGGGGTCATCGACTCCTTATGCTGTTCCAATGTGTCAAGTTTGGTGTCAATCAAGCAATAAATTCTTAAAATATGGGAGACAATATATTACTATGTCCAGTTCAACCAATGACATTTGAATATGTGAATGCAAAATCAATAGGGGTCATCTTCTCCTAAAGATGTACCAGTGTACCAAGTTTGATGTCTGTCAAGCAAATGGTTCTCAAGATATTGAGCTGAAAGTATATTCCAATATCCAGTCTGACCCTTGACCTTTGACCATGTGACCTCAAAATCAATAGGTGTCATCTTCTTCTGAAGATGTATCAGTGTACCAAGTTTGATGTCTGTCAAGCAAAGGGTTTTCAAAATATTGAGCGGACAGTATATTCCTATGTCTAGAGTAGATTGACCCTTAATGAAAAACAATAGGGGCCCTCTTCTACTCATAACCAACCCACATATTAAATATCATTATGATCACCGGTCGACAGGTGCAAAGTAATCTGCCTCTCTTTTTTGAAGGGGGGATGGGATAAAAATGCAGTACCCAAATGGTACCAAATAAATATTTCTTATTAGAAAATGCATTATATTTGTGAAAAATGAAAACATATATTACCTACGTACAATGTATCCATATATAACTCTTAATCTAAAGAACATGTCTGATATGCTTCTGTCTGGTTTCAGATGCATTTCAAGCTGAAATAAATATATATAAATAAATAACTATAAATCTAACTGCTAAGAAATATGAATTTGAGAGACTTTCATAATCATAAATTATTACAATGCTTTCAAATTATATCTTGATAGACTAGTGCACTTACAGAATTAATCTCAAAACTATGTAAACTGATCTTAATTATCATGATTTAATTTCTACATGCTCTGAGAAATTTAAAAAACAATGAAGAATGATATTTAATAACTCATCCAGTCTGGGTCATTCAATAATACTGGACATTCATTTCTAGTCTTTGACTGGATCTAGCCAAGAAATAGTCAAAATAATTCTTCCATAACATTGAAGGTCCAAAGTTTTTTTTAAGTTCACTTGCTACCTGTTTTTGTCTGTCACTGTGCATATGTGCAGGTTGTGTGTCATTTGTAAACTTCTCACATTTTCAATTCATTCTCAAAAACCGCTGATTAAAAGCTTATTTCAATTACACTTGCCACAAAGTATCCTTAGGTGAGAGGGGATTCTTTTTTTTAATTGAAGGGTAGTGCCCCCTTCCAAGGAGAGATAATCAAGAAAAGGTGATGTTATTAAAAAATTCCCTTCTCAAGAAGAGTTGAATCTTATATGAAAGCCTCCTGACAGTGTAAATTCATTTTTTTAAAATCATGACCCCTGGGGGTAGGGTGGGGTCACAGAAGTGGATCAAAGTTTGACATAGGAATATATAGGAAGAAATCTTAAAAGATCTTCTCAAGAAAACCATGGCTGGCCGTATTAAAATTGGGATCATCCTTAAATTGTTCCGATTCCAGTTTGTTCAAATCATGACCCCCAGAAGTAGGATGGGGCCACAATAGATGGTTGAAATATTGTGAAGTCTAACTTAAATGAGATCACCAGAAAATTTTCACCCTTGCCTTGTACAGCATTGCAACCCATGAAATAATTGAAAATTTTTACACCATGCATTTTTGACCAATCACAAAAGAGAAAGTGCACAGTTAAAAAAACCCTGTGAAATACTTCCTTGTAAGATGGTAATCATGCCCTGTGTATATTTAGCAAACAGTTAATATTTAAAGAGCAGCCAGAGATATTCCACAAATTCTTCTTGCATTCCAAAGAAAGTTAAATAATAACCATAAAATATCAAAATAACCTGTATAGTTTGTAAAATATCATCAAAATTGGTTAATTTTTCAGGTCCTCTCCTGTTGTTTAAATTTAATTTGGGAATAATTTTTCTCTTTAGATACTCAATGCTGTAACAAAATAAGGTGCAATTACAAAATGGATATATTGAATATATCTAACAATAATTTATATTCCTTCATTTGCTAAATTCTTACTTCTTGTCAAATACAATATTAAAAGACTAATTAGAAATAATCTGTTAAACTTTCATGGACAACACCGGCTTTTCAAACATCATTTAAATTTTTTTATATTAAAGGATTTAAATGTATGTGACTACATTGAATATATCTTCTTTTTTTTCAATTTACTGTTTTTAGTTTGCTTTTATGTCTAAGCAAATTTTACAGCCTTTCATCTGCATTACTACCAAATTTTGTTTGAAAGCTTTATTTTTATTTCATTTTTTCTTCTTATTTTTTTTCATCTTAACCTTTTTGTATACACTGTACATGTAAACTGTTATTTAATTTCATTCATTTTACTATTATCAATTCTTTCCTTATTTTTAGTTATAACGGTTATAATCCTTCTTTACGAAAGCCGACTGGGCTCATTTTTGAAAAAGTAAAAAGAATATCTTAACTCGTTATAGCAAGTTAATCATCTTGCTATAACTAGTTAGTATCTCGTTAAAAGGAATTGATTATCTCATTATAACGAGTTGGTATCTCGTTATAACGAGACAATTACCTCGTTATAATGAATTAGCTATCTCATTATAACAGGATAAGTATCTATTACATGTATCTATGGAAATGTTGTCTCAATCCCATGGGGATCCGGTTTTGAATAAGTCCTCAATACCCCTTGCTTGTCGTAAGAAGAGACTAAATGGGGCGGTCCTTCGTCTGAGACCGCAAAAACTGAGGTCCCGTGTCACAGCAGGCGTAACACGATAAAGATCCCTCCCTGCTCAAAGGCAGTAAGTGCAGGCATAGGCCTAA
Organism: Ostrea edulis; assembly: GCF_947568905.1. NCBI lineage: Eukaryota > Metazoa > Mollusca > Bivalvia > Ostreida > Ostreidae > Ostrea > Ostrea edulis. The sequence goes on from NC_079164.1 coordinate 33,838,823, forward strand.
ATTTTGCAGCCCTTCACCGGCATTCGGGAGGTCTCCATATGAGTGAAAGATTCTCGAGTGGGACGTTAAACAATATGAAATCAATCAATCAATCTATGGAAATGTTAAGTTAAGGCCTGTTCTTTCCAAATTCTAAACATAACGATTAGAAATTAAATAAAGTTAATAAAATATCTGGCTTACACACGATTATCTTATGATAACTATCATGTAGGAATTTTATTCGTCGTAAATATGACAAAAAAACTGTTAATTGTAACCCCGAACAAATGAATTGGTGCCGATACATTTTCTTTTATTTAACAAAAATACTGATTTTCCATTGTCAAGAATAAATTTAAATTCTATCGCTTTGATATACCACATAGGTTTGACAACATTTTCGATCTAACTCGATATTTGAGCAACAAATCAGCCAGCCTAGATGCAGATGATTTTATCGAGAATATAAATATACTTGTATTTATATGGACTATAATGAAAGCACGTAGAACTAGAGACATTCCCCCTTTATTGACAGTGTACATTACTGTAATTCTTTTTTTTTTCCATTCAAAAATTATCTTTGCAATCGAAAGTAAGATATGTTGGGTTATTTACCCCTCCCATTTAAACAAAGTATTATCGAGTGTTGAGTATGTAAGATTGAAGAAGTGGAGGTAACAAGCGTTGACAGTCACAACCCGCCGTAAGCCCATACCTTGATCAGGTAAATGGAGTAATCCGCAGTCAAAAGTAATATATAAAGAATGTCCTAACAATTGGTATATATAACACATGCACGTCAGACAGTATTTGACCCCATGAATTGAACCCATGTACTGAAAGACGAACACTTGCAACCCCCACACACCCGTTTACGATTTTTCTATATGCCTACCTTTGTGGTATTTGGTCATTCATTTTGTCTGTGATTGTCGATTTAAGAGCTCTGTAGAGCTCTTATTATTTGTTTATGCTTTGTACACAGTGCCGACTTTAAATAAAATGTACTTGCTTACTTATTTCAGGGCAATACCTGTATCCATAGTGGGGAAAAAGGCTGAAAAACTGTTTTACCAACTTTTAGCCCCAAAGTGGGTCATGGTGCACCAATCCAGCTGAAATGCAAACTTTTACGCTTCTTGAGGGAGAAGTTGTGACCAAATTTAAAAGTTGCACATTCATCCGTTACGGAAAAAGTTCGGAAAACATGACCACGAACAGACAGAGACACGGACAATGCCATAAAGCATATCATAATACGTCCCGACCAATGACGGGCGTATAAAAATCATTACTCAAGTGAAGGGGTCGACATTGAGTTGACATCAATATTTCTTAAAATGTCCATCGTATTTTCATTCTGTAAACAGAAAAACCATCTGGACCAAGGCTTCCGAGTCATAGATACTTTTGTATTCTAATTAATTAAAAAATAAGAAAACTCCATGCCGGAATGAAAAAAAAAAATTTACAATTCAATTCATTTATTTACTCAAACAATTCACAATGGTACATGAGGTACATAAATATACTTTTATAATTATATAAACAATATTGCCAAGGGTACAAGTATATGAATAGTACATGTACATGCACCTTTATGTTCATTAACACAAAATAGATATCTGGGCATAATGCATACTAAGAGATTCGGGAATTTGAATAATATACATGTCAGGGAGGACAGCAGACTAACTCCTGGATTTTAAAGATAAATATGTATCTATTTTTTTAATGTTTTAAATCCTAGTGGACGATGTTGTCAGAAAACAATTTTTTACCTGTGATTAAAACGACATGTTTTAAAAAATCATAACGATAAAAAGAAATTACCATCCATATAATGCATATTAAACAGCTAAATGAAAATATATGTAGTTTTTAAAAAAAATGCATATTCTATTCTTTTTAAGTAATTAGGTATTGATAGATACTCAGTGGAGGAATTCAATGGCTGTCAAATGTCATAAGTAAAATGTTACCAACTTCTATTAATTTGTATTGTTTAATCACTTAAAAAGGAATATTAAATTTTGTTGCCAAAAAAAAATGTTGCCTAGAATAGTGAGATACCTGTGTATATAAATGATCTTTTTAACATTTTATGTAACAAAATTTAATATTTATTACAATGTAAGTTAGGATGAACTTAGGACGTGTCCTACATTTTTAACCTGACTTAAGAACATACCTGCAGGTCTTTACAATCCTTTTCATGGTATTACAATAAGACGTCCGAGAATGTATATAATGTTTTGATATCACAAGTTAACAGTTATTGATGCTTTGGCATTCAGCTTATAACTTTTATAATTGATACAGATATTTTCATTTTTACAATATTCAGCGAGTATTGACAAATATATGTAAGTTGTATTCCAAGCAAGCTGTTAGAACTTGACCAGATAATAGACAAAATTCTTCAGATATCATCGATTCTGAGAAAAATATTGTATCAGAAACAGATCAAATGTCGCAAGAGAATAATGTGAAACAACAACAAAAAATATATGCCGTAACTTTATTTCCGACACAAACATGCTATCACATTTTAGCAGCGTGTTTTAAAGAAAATCATTGATTTAAAACAACTTAAACGTAAAAAATAAAACCTGTAAGGGAAAAAAACGACTGTGATAAAGATAGCCTGCTCCTGATTCCACAGTCGCCATGAAAAGCTATCCCTATTGATATCGAAGATTAAACTGTTTCAGTTAAAAAAATTAAATCAGAAATAGCGGCATCTTTGCTAGACAATGGTTTGCGGTCCATTTCGCTCCGAAACGGAGTGGACGGAAAAAGATGAAGAAGTGGAAGAGGTTTTAAAATAGAGTTAATGAAGATTGGGTTCATGTCAAATCATGGTCAGCAAATGCACATAATGAAAACATTTTAGATCCCAAAGGATGGTTATGTTCCAATATCATGAACAGGACACAGCGATAAAAAAAATTATCCCAGCAGTTCAAACAAATTAAAGGGTATGTTGCTCCGATTTTTGATAATGAATCTACTACTTGGAAATACATTAATTGGTATCATTAAAGATCGTAGTATCTATGTAAAGGATATAAGCTAAAGTTGAAGCGTTGATAATTTTTTTGCGTCGATTTCATCAGTACACGAAGATGAACCTACACTTCCAGCATTTTCTTTATTTTGTAATAGTGTATTCAACAGCATTAAAATTGTGGAGCAAGATATTATTGACATAATTTCTATTCTCCAGGTCAACAAGGCTGTAGGGCCAGATAAAATAAGCCATAGAATGTTAAAAGCTACAATCTATAGTGTCTCAACCCCGTTGTGTTTTCTGTTTAATCGGTCTTTAAAAGAATGTGAATTTCCTAAACAATGGAAGGTAGCTAACGTACTTCCTTTGTTTAAAAAAGGTGACCCATCAGTATTGGCAAATTATAGACCTGTATCATTGTTGAGTTGTGTTGGTAAAATTATGGAACGTGTTATTTTTAAATATGTATACAATTATTTTCACTCAAATGATCTTTTTTACAAATACCAAGCTATTTTTTTTACCTGGTCATTCAACTGCCTATCAGCTTATTGAAACATATGATCATGTAGCAAAATCCATAGATGAGGGCAAATGTTGCTGTATGGTGTTTTGTGATTTGTCAAAGGCCTTTGATCGTGTATGGCATAAGGGACTTCTTTCTAAGCTACAAACTTATGGAGTGAGTGGTAACTTATTACAATGGTTTCAAAGCTATTTAAATTTCAGAACTCAAAGGGTATTGCATAGAAATGTAATGTCTAATTTCAAACCTTTACATGTTGGAGTCCCTCAAGGGTCCGTATTAGGTCCTCTTTTATTTTTGATATATGTCAATGATGTTGCTGAAAATATGTCAAGTTTATGTAGGCTTTACGCTGATGAAAATTCTTTGCAGAACTGTTCTACCAATATCTATGATATCCAATGCGTGCTGAATAATGATTTACTTCGGCTTGAACGATGGTCTAAACAATGGCTGTTAAATTTTAATCCTTCGAAAACAAAAGCCGTCTTCTTTTGTACAAAGAAAAATACATATTTCCCTTGTCTACATTTTCAAAATTGCAATTTAGATTTTGTATCAACACATAAACACCTAGGTATCACTTTCTCACATGATCTCACATGGTCAGCTTACATTGATTCGCTGTTAGCCAATGCTTATAAAAAAAAATGGGGTGGGTGTTCAAGTCAAGATTCTGAAAAACTACAGTTAGCAGCAGTAGCAAGATTGGTTACTGGATTAACATCATTGGCATCGCGGGAATCTCTATATTTCGAAACTGGGTGGGAACCACTTATTGTTAGAAGATTGACAAAATTAAGAATAACTATGTACAAAATTTATCACAATATGGCACCCGAGTATCTGAAAGAAATTTTACCAAATATGCGTTCACATGAATCAAATTACGTTACAAGACAATCGCAAAATTATGGCATTCCTAAATGCAGATTAAACATCTATAAATCATCTTTTGTATCAAGAGGGGTACGTGAATAGAATTCCTTGCCCCAAGGAACAAGGCAATCTACGACATTAAGCTCGTTTAAAAAAAATTACGCCTCCAAAAATTGCACCTTCCATCCTTTTTTTCTTTCGGAGAACGCTATTGGAACGTAATCCATACGAGACTAAGACACAAATGTGTATTGAATATAGATTTATTTAGATGTAACATCATTGACAGTCCTTTGTGTACTTGTGGTAAAGTAGATGCTTACCATTTCTTTTTCTCATGTGCAAATGTAGTAGGGTGTAGTTTTATTCATACTCATTTTGCAATGGTATAATTATCTCACTTGATCATTGTATGTACATATTCATTAGTATCATTCATATCATCAACAATATACACTGTTCAGTGCTACATACATACAACACCCTTTTACTCCCTGGTTCTTTATTGTTTGTAACCAAAGTTCTCTTTGAGCCTTGGGGCATCTATACCTGTGTGGTCACTTACAGACATGTGATTAAGTCAGGTGGTTATCTACTTATTTACTTATTTTATTTCCCGCTAAAAAGCCCCTAGTCTTTGTTCATACCAAAGTCAGACTTCAGACAACTCTCAGAGAGGAAGGGCTGCATTTCATATAGAACATAACCTTCAATAGAATTGAAGATCTGGACATTTTGGACATATCACTAATAGTAAGTACACTATTTATTTCACTCTTCTTTACATCTTTTATTAATATTATTTTTGTAAAGTTTCTAATTTAGCATTTCTATTAAACTGAAGTTAAAAGTAAATTCCATTGATAGATGAGCGAATTCTAGAACTTTATTCATAATTAAATTCTGTATATATTGATCTTATGCATTATGTATTCAATCAGTACAGTATTATATGTAAATATTGTTTGTAGTACTGAATTGAAACTTAGAGCTTCATTAATTGACTGATGAGAGATTAAGTACTACCTTGTTCCACAAACAGGTGATTAAATCACATCATGTTTTTATCATTTATATATATGTGTGTGTATTTCAAATTGACAAGTACTCATTATGGATCTAGATTTAAAAGTTCAGTATCAAGGGGGAATAACTTGTATTTCCCAATATCTATAATGCTTCATGACAAGAGTTATCCTTCTTGCAAAGTATTGAAATATTATTTCAGTCATTCTGTGGGTTTTAGGATGTCTGATTTTTTCATATTTGATATCACTTGTTAATTCTACTCCTAGACCTAAGCCTTTGAGCATCTTTTTAATACATGAATCTTCAACCGATAGAGGTATACCTTTAATTAGGACTCGAACAACTTTCTCATCAGGAGAGTCTGTACCCGCAGAGAATGGGTTCGTGTCATAAACCTGGATTGATCTGCTTCCAAGTGAGAATCCTTCAGTAACTAATTTCGATCTACTCTCCGCAGACTTTATGTAGATCCTCCACAGATCTCTATCTTTTTGTACACATATCACATCCGAGACTGTTGCGCTCGCGGCTTCTGCAATGTCAAAGTCGGTGAAATATTTACTTTTTGTTGTTTGAATGTCTCTGTTCTGCATATAAACTGGCTTAAGAGTTTGTGTCCACTCCATAATTTCGTTATCTTAGACACTATGAGACTCTGAAACGCCGTTCGAAAAACACATGCACCGTGAGTAGATTGTGAACACCTATTCACGCTCAGCACAGGTGTAAATTCACAAAAACAGTCCAAAAATAAGATCACCTTGAGAAATTGTGTCAAGAGTCAAGAAATATATACACTATCTATCCAAACTCCAAACTCTAAGAAAATCGCATTAATTTCTCGAATTAAAGAGTGAAAATGACGGTCAAATTGACGGAGCAAAAAAAGCACGTCCGTACCTTAGCTCATCACGTGACTTCTCGTTTTGTGTATATGTCGCCTCTAGAGAATGGAAAATTCCTTCCACGCTCTGCGTCATGTTCAGGTTTACGCTGTACCATATCTCACAAAGGCCAACCCCTACGGGAACGAAAGAAGCAGTGCACAAACTGCTGGGCAGATGACCATTACAAAAATGCTTGCGAATTCGAGCAGAGTTGTAGAATATGCAAGCTACCAAGTCACTTTCCGGGATCGGATAAATGCAGATCATATGTCACTCACCAGGAGGACATAGTATGCTTCTCTGGAAAAGATAACCCTCTTTCAAATTTCTTCCCTACTGAGTTAAAGGTTTTCGGGCAAACATATCCTTCAGCCGAACATGCTTTCCAACACATCAAATCCTTACGTTCTGGTGATCTTAACCGTGCAGAAGCCGTAAGTAAAGCTGAAACCGCCTTAGATGCCAAACGTGTAGGAGGTCAGGTCCTGGAATCTGATGCTTGTATTACATCTAAAGACTCCGTTATGCGGGAAATACTGGAATCTAAACTACAGCATTGTTCACAATTCAGAAGTGCTTTTAAAAAAAATCAGAAAATCAGATATTCTGGTGGAATCGACGTGGGATACTTATTGGGGTAGCGGGCTGAACGTGACCGGAACATCTCATACTCTAATGCAACATTGGCCAGGTGAAAATAAGCTTGGACGTATCCTCGACGGCATGGCAGCCAAATTGCAGCGTACGGACGAAAATTCAGCTACCAACAATTCCTCTAGATCAACAAGAAACAAGCAGGGCAAAAAACAAAGTTAAGTCTACCAAACAAAAACAAAAAACAAAAAAAACAACAACAAAACGCTAGTCAGTCATACGCATGAACAAGTTAAATATTATTTCAGTGAACTGCAGAGGTTTAAATACTGCAGAAAAACGTATAAAATTTTATACCTGGATTAATGATAGCTGTTTTGATGTAATATTTATGCAAGAAACCCACTATATTGAAAAAAATGTACTAAATTATGATGCAAGGTGGAAAGGTATATCAATACATTGCTTTTCCGATTCAATTTTCAGTAGAGGAGTTTCAATATTATTTAATAAAGATTTGAATTTCAAAATACTAAATATACATAAATCTAATGAAGGCAGGAAACTCATGGTTAACATAGCATATGATGAAAAAATTATTACATTAGTTAATTTATATGCTCCAAACGATATCAATTATAGATGTGATTTTTTTAAACGAGCTAAAGAATGGATTAGTAAATATACAGCAAATTTTGATAATCTATTGATATGTGGTGACCTTAATTGCTCAACAGAAAATGAATCAGATAAAAGTGTTATAATTTTAAAACAACTACTGAACAAACTCGATTTACACGACATGTGGAAAACTATGAAAAGCGAGAAAAAAAAAAGGATATACATGGTGTAACGGAGTAAATATCCCAACAAGTAGAATAGATTATATTTTACTATCCGATACCTTTTGTTTTCAATGTGAAAATATAAGGCTTCAAACCATTCCTGGTTCACACTCCTCAAACGGTACTAGGATGTCTGATCATAAGTGTTTAATTTTTTCTTTGATTGTAAATGAAAACCTTAGAGGTCCAGGATACTGGAAATTTAACACATCTTTAATTGAAAATGAAACCTTCATGAACGAAATGAATACATTCCTGAAAAACTATAATTTCGATAAAGAAAATGCACTAGATCCATGGGAAAATTTGAAAAGGAATATAAAAACAAAATGTATAAATTTATCGAAAAATATATCTAAATCTTACAAAAACAAAATAAATTCTATTCATGGAGAAATAAGTAAGATAGAAGACTTGCCATATGAAAAAATAGATATGAATAGAAAAAGAAAATTAGAAAATGAATTGACAGAATTAATAAACAAAAAGGCAAAAGGTGCACAGGTAAGATCAAGGGCAAAATGGATTGAAGAGGGAGAAAGAAATACCACTTATTTTTTAAATTTAGAAAAGAGACGACAAATATTAAATGTGATAAAATCATTAAAAAAATGAAAAAGGTACAGTTTTTGATGAAGATGAAATATTAAATTCTACATGCCATTTTTATGAAAAATTGTATACATCAAATAATGAAAATGATAATAAAGTGAATGAATATTTAAGTAATATACAATTAGAATATAGTCTAAATGATGAAGAAAAAAATGAATTAGACACCCTTCCCTCACTATCAGAATGTACGGAAACAGTATTCATTATGAAAAAAAATAAATCACCCGGATCTGATGGATTACCGTGTGAATTCTATCAAACTTTCTGGGAAAACATAAAACAACATTATTATTGCACTCTTCAAGAGATCTTCCAAAAGAATACAATGACATATTCACAAAGACTATCTTTAATTATACTCTTATTTAAAAAAGGAGACCCTCAGAGTCTTAACAATTATAGGCCTATTAGTCTTACAAATACTGATTATAAAATAATAGCTTTTCTTTTAGCTAATAGACTACAAAAAGTGTTGGATAAAGCGATACATGTTAATCAATCAGCTTATATAAAAGGGAGAAATATAGCTCTGAATACAAGGTTAATTATTGATATTTTTGAATATTGTGAAGAAAATGATATAGAATCAATAATGTTATTTCTTGATTTCCAAAAAGCGTTCGACTCTGTGGAATGGAACTTTATGACGAAAGTTCTTAAAAAATTTAACTTTGGCGAAAACTTTCTCAAATGGGTCAACATACTATACAATAAACCTATATTTAAAATAAAAAATAATGGATGGATGTCCAAAACATGCAATATGCAGAGAGGTATAAGACAAGGATGTCCCATCTCTGCAATATTATTTCTTTTTGTTATAGAAATATTAGCGGTAAATATTAGATCGAATTCAAATATTAATGGATTTCAAAAACCAGGAATGACTAACAGTATTAAGATTATACAACATGCAGATGATTGTACTCTTCCTCTTAAAGATGAAACCTCTCTAGAACATTCTTTAAAAGTCATAGCAAAATTCAGCAATGTTTCGGGTATGTATTTAAATATGTCAAAAACAGAATGTATATTAACGGGTCCTCACAAATATCATTATAAACAAATTAGAAATGTTAACGTAAACAATGATAGCATAAAAACTCTTGGAATTTATATAGGACACAACAAAGAAATATGTTATAAAAACAATTGGACAAAAATTGTAGATGACTTAGAAAAACTGTTTGAATCATGGAAAAAAAGAAAACTAACCATTTTTGGTAAAGTTTGTGTCATCAATAGCCTAGCAATATCAAAGATTATATATGTTGGATCAGTTCTGAGCTTTCCAAATGAAGAAGTAATTAAGAAATTTCAAAGTTTGTTATATAACTATATATGGAACAAAAGAGATAGAATTAAAAGAAATACACAGATTGGAAATGTCCTAAAGGGAGGCATTGGAATTGTCGATGTATCTTTGAAATTAAAATCCATAAAAGTATCTTGGATAAACAGGATTTCAAGCGAGAGAAACTCTCTATTCTTTTTTGTAGATAGTTTGTGCAAAGAAAGAGACTTTGATTTTGAATATCTATGTAAAACAAATATTACGAAATCAAATGATTATCAAA